>NW_026849252.1:0-33109 GCF_030867785.1 Colletotrichum acutatum | reverse complement strand
CCGCCTCGTCTTCATCCATGCTGCTGCTGTCAGTGCTTCCGTCACCGAGGCAAACGATCGAGCTTGCGGAGGGCGTTCTCGTGCGCGCGCGCTTGGCGCCGGGTTGCTGGTTCTGGCTGGTGGAGGTAGGGACGCCTGCCGCCTCCTGGCTACTGTCGGATCGAGTAGCCTTGTACAGAGTGTCCGATGCTTTCTGGCCGGCCTTCCGGATCCGAGCCCGCTCCTTTCGACCGGGAAGGGAGACGACGCCGTTTACGACCGAGGGCCTCGCTGGGCAGTCTGTGTGGCCGGCTTGGAAGGGGCCGCAGCAGTTGGGACACTGGGGCCTGGCCATGCAAGGTCCCGTTTCGTGTGAGTCGGAAGGTCTTCCGCAGTTGCTGCAAGTCGGTCGTCGTCCGCAGAACCGGTTGGCGTGGTAGCCCTGGCAGCCGGGGTCATGTCGGATGAGCGTCCTTCGTTTTTTGATGGGCAGAGATCTGCCGCTTTGGTTGAAGAGCCTGAAGGGCGTGACCTCTGATGTGAATGATATGAGCCAAGATATTTCGTTCGTGACTGGGTTGGGCCCAAGGCGGGACGGTCGAGCAAGGACAGGCTTCTGTCCTGTCTGTGCGAAGACCTCATCTTCAACGAGTGTGGCTGGGTCCAGGACGTCCCCGCCAATGCTGTGTAGTTTTGTTGGGCATCGCGGCACAACGTATGTGTGCCACTTGATAGGCGTCTCGACTTGGTGGGCGCCGAGGCATTCCGCCAGCTTTGCCTTACTTGTAAGTAGTCTTTCCTGTATTTGCTTGTTTCGCGGCTTCAGAGAGTAACCTGTGCTGATATGGTAGACGTGGGGAAGGTCCGCTAGCCCCAGGCCAACGGCCTTACAGACGATCTGTCGTACGGCGAACGGTGCGATCTTCCGAGCGGCCGCTAAGCTTTCTTCCGGGACGCGGGCAAAGATGCGGAGGTCCTCCTTCGGCTGCGCCTGCGGCTGATCCTCGGCGGGGAGTGTGGCCTTCGGGCGGGCAGAGCTCTGGCAGCTCTGGCCGCTCCGGGTCGCCGCAGTGGTGTTGCCCGCCATCGGTGCGACGACAGCCGCCCAACTCCGGGCCGCTATTGGGCTTGTCTCGTGATTGATCAGTCTCTTGAGGGTTTGAATGACATAGGCAGTGGCTTCTTTCGCGATCTGCTTTCTAGAACCGTCAAAGCTGGCGACAACGCTGTCGACGGACCGTGCAATGGTCAGAAAGACGTCTTTCCGTGCCTCGTACTGTCTAGCTTCTTCTGCAAGGGCTGTCAAGACGGACCCTGTGGCAGATCCGCTCGGAGCAGATGCGGTAGAGGCTGCGGGCCCCTCGGCCGAGGTAGGGGCGTCGGTGGTGGCATCAAGCTGGCTTCCCGTTAGGCTGGGCCGGGTCGGCTGTGCCTCGGCGTCGCGGCGTCGCTTAGCTCTTGAGGTGGGGTTCGGCTCCGGAGGTGTCCCGGAGCCTGGTTCGGGGTCGGCTTGGTCGGCCGACATCAGTCCGGTGCCCGACGGCGGCTGTGAGGCCATCGCGGATGCGGGCTCCGGCAAGGGGAGGTGAAGAGTTTTCGGCTGTTAGTAATTTGGTGGTAGGCTCACTCATTCACTAACAGCAGATGCCAAGAAAAATTAGGCGAGAGGGAAGTTGTCCTCCCCAATAGTCGCCTTCGTCGTCTTCAGTACGACCACCGGCCGACACCGTTTGCCGGTATTGAGCCATTTGGGACTCCTCAGCAGTTAAAAAATATGTTCCAGTCGACTCAGGAAAGTTGGGAATAAACCAAAAGCTGGCAAGACCGATAATAATGCTGACAACTCCTGTGACTGTGTTAGTGAAGGGGATTCTCACCGCAACCTATAAAAACTGACCCTCAAGAAGCAAGAACCACTGCCATGCTGATAGTCCAGCTACATCATTCATATTTCGGAGAACCCCAGCAGCCAGAAGGCCCGACACCGCCTGCGAAATGGTGTTTCCGGCGTGCCAAATACCCATGCGGAGGGGAGACTCATGCTTCGTGTACCAAGACGACGTCAACAAAGACACCGCTGGCACAAAAGGGCCCTCAGTCAGGCCTACAACAAAGCGACACAGGAGAAAGCCCCAGCCGGCAGTGACAGCAGGCATACATATAGTGGTGATGGACCATCCCAGCATACAGCACGGAAGTAGGATTCTTGGCTTTCCCTTCGCGATTATAACATTTGCGGGAACTTGCGAAATGATGTATCCGACATAGAAAAGCGAGATACCGGCGGACCACACCGTGTCTGACATGTGTAAATCATCTTGCATGCCGGCGAGTCGTGTGTTCGAGACGTTGATGCGGTCTAGATAACTGAATATGGAGAGTCAACAACTGAAGGGGTACACTATTAACCGAACATAGGAGAAGGACGGGGGAAGCTTCGAGACTCACTTCATCATGAGCATGACACACACCATCGGGAGGAATTTCCAATCGAGGCGTTTGCGGACAGCTCTATCGAGTGCTTTAAGCTCCTCAGGGGGTTTGTCTCTGATGAGGTCGTACGGCTCCAGTAAAGGGTCGCGGGTGGGAGCATTTTCTTCCCACTCAATCCCGACTTTGACATCGACTGAGCCGCGTTTGGAGCTGGGAAGAGTTGCCATGGTAACAGAAGACTCTCTGATTTAGTAGAATGAGGCACGATAGGAAGGTTTTGGAAATGGTATCTGACAAGAAGATTCGACATCTTTTGTACTCTTGCGACACAATGGCCTTGGCCTGATGCTCAGTTGGGAACCAGCAATTTTCGACAACAATTCCAGAGCCAAACAAGCATTCAACTTCCCCGCATTGAAGCCCAGTTTCCCCACGGAAGGATTGTGGATGTGTTGGGGCTGTCTGGGGTTGGGCTAGCCTCTGCCACCACCGGAGCGTGTCCGATAATTGACGACCCTGCCCGGACTAGGTCCGGTCAGCAACGGCTTTTGCAACCGGCCAAGTTCTTTGAAGTGAAGATTATGCCGGAACTAGTGATAATTAATGCTCTGGTATTTTACTCCATTGGCGAGAATCCCCATGCGGACCTCCAGACTCAGGCGTACTGCTTTAGCTGCTTCATGCTATTGATCAAGCAATCCCGGCTCAGCTGACTGGTAAATTCAGTACTCATCACGTATTATAAAGGGGAATCATGGTGCAGAGTATTACGCCCCCGTTTTATCTCGCTGTATCCGGCTCCATCCACAATCTACATAGTTTACCAAAAACATCTATGCAGGCATAGCTGACACGGAAGATGAAGTTTAAGGGTACTTGCGAGAAGTGTAACCCAGATTGCCGCCCTCGCCTCTCTCTACTCGACTCCATGAGCCTTAACACAGAGCTCATATAGCGAGCTGTAACCGTCTACGTGAAGGTACATCGGATGAGTTGCTGAGATCGAAGTGGAATAATGTTTGGGAAGTGGCTCCACGAGACGGTCTTGGAAAAGGTTAGCCAAATCATATTTGCAGAGGACCGGAAAACGCCGAAATCGTCTCACATTAGGTGTTGTTCCGTCACTTTCCATATTCCTGGTGGAAAGACTAAGCAAGACCTGTTGGAACGCTGCAAGTGCAGGAAACCGTGATGCCACGATTGTCACAAGCGTCGAGGCCTTGCCAATGACTTCTGTCACTTCAGCGAGTCGACGCATGGCAAAATTATCTTGGCTTCTTCGACGGGTGAGGCATACAAAAGCGACCGCAGCTTGAAAAATGTCGTATGCATCAATGAAGCTGCAAACAAAACTCCCCTTGACAAACAGATCGTAAGATCGGTTGATAAACTGATATGATGCGTTGATAGTATCTGTCTCAAGATCTTGGTCGTTTCCTAGCCATAAATCATCATCCCTTACGATTGCTTGAGGCGGTGAAGATTTAAGATGAATCAATGCCCGACAAGATAGTTGTTCGAAAAGATACAGAAGGTGCCGCGTAGAAGGCGATTGACGATCAACGTTGGGTGGTAGATCTCTCCAATGAATGATATTACTGTAGGCAAGTAGAATATTCTCTTGTTTTCCCGACCGGATGCTTGAAACCAATCGTGAGTAGAGTACAAGATAGCGAAGGGTTTGCAATCTGTGATGCGGCGTCTCCATCGAACTGGATAGACCATCATCTTTCGCTGGGAGCTGCATCACTTTAGTCAACTTCAGACGGACCGAGAAGCCGTCTATGTGGTGCGCTCAACTCACTTGTACCGAAATATCATCATCCTGGATGCTCAAAGGGCGGTCCATGATAAGGCTGAGCATGCTAGGGCCAAGTTTAGTACCAGAAATCCTAAGTTTTTCACGGACACAGTCATAGCATACCGGTCAAAAGAGTAAACAGCCCAAAACATCCATCGCCGTCTGTTGGCTTCAGATATCCTCAAGCTAGAGTGCAGATCTGGGTCTCGGTGCAGGCCGATTGAGATACATGTCTTGATTCCCAGACCCAGTAGATGCCAGGCGGAACCACCAGAGGAGTTGAATAGAGAGTAGATAGTAAGCATGATCATGCAGTGTATATGCTCAAGGGCTGATTCGGTGCGCAGAATGGAAGGAAGTTCGCTGAGAGCGGCAGAATGAAGGTTTGAGCTAAGAAATGATAAATGAGTAGAAGTCGGAGAAACTGAAATCCCAATAGCACAAGCCATGTGAAGGTTGAAAACATGTAACGGCGGAGGCTTCTGTGCCGCATGGCTTTGAGTTCTGTATGCCAAAACACCCTCACATTGCTGGAGAAATATGTCCTCATCGATGTATGGCATAATAATTGGCCATTCCAGGAATTTTCGGATATGCTCAAGCGTTAGATCCCGACTTCCCAAATTGAGGCTACTACTCATATCAGGAGTCTGGGGTGCCGGCATCGCTGTGGATGGGTCGCGTCCATCAATAGCCAGGGCCCCCGAGATCACCTCTGCTAGGGAAAACTTCCTAGGTAGATCATCGGAATTATCTCGGGGCTCGGCCATTGCATTTCGTGATAAGAAGCCGATTGCCCCCATCGTGGCTCTCACAGATGAATCTTCGGTGGCATGTCTATTCGTGTTGACAGGGTCGGTTGTACGGCTTGAGGTTGTCGACATAGCATCACGGGGTGTCGCAAGACTTTCATCCATAGGAGAATGGCCATGACATGAACCAGCTCGACCGCTGTGCGTACGCGAGCGTTTTCGATGGAGCGATTCTAATTCCAGATCGGCAATCCGCCTTTTCAATGACGCGACATAACTGAGAACTGTCAGCGAGCATATCATCGGACAGAAGACTAGGACATACAATTACCCAGTGACAGAAGTGTGAGAGAGCTCAGATACTGTGTTAAAATCTTGGTTCCGTGGGATACACTCGGCACCTAGCCCACTACATGAGGTGCACGCTGGCAGACGTCGGTCGCACTGATGATTGTCAGCCAACACTGATGAAGATGGAGTCCAGACATCGATATTATAACTTTTTGCTTCCTCTTCCAACATCTTTCGCAAGCTTGTGCGCGAGTCTCCGTGGTTGCCAAGAGCGGCTCAGATATTCCCCTTGAGTTCGAGGCGTCCTGCGCACCTGCAGATGAAGTCGAACTCATAGTCCGACAGTCTATCCTTTGATAGTAGATATTTCAGAGTCCGCGATGAGGCAGATAGTTCAGGTGATCAGTTGGGAACAGATAGGCGCCTTCAAGTTGGCAGGAAATGCGATGTGGAAGCTGGAGGCCCAGAGTCTCGCACCTCCGACTGTTTGCCGATGTTGCGGGGCTTGACCCCCAAGCCTCCGTGGGGAAGGGTGGGGAGGATCTAATTGGACCACCCCGACACCTCATAGACATACCTACATCCCAGTCCTAGTCGGGATAGGGACTAGAGTAAAGAGGCTGCTATGCGAGTTGATAAAAAAGTAATGAAGTCTAATTTAAGGCATCTATAAGTGACGGTCAGGATTTCAAAAGACGACGTGATGAGTAGGAGATTTATCCTCAATTCTACATGTATATTTTTCGTGTGCCACACAGCAATATTTGTTGTCGTAAGAGAGATACTGTCTGTGGTGAAATCTATGATTTGCCATTTGTATGGGCAGTTGTCCTGTCACTGAGGCTAGCCATCTCCGCCGCTCTCTTCGTGGCACCGGCAATAAGCAAGGGACCATCCGTCGCAGCCATGACCCAGCGAGCACCCATTTGACAGAACTTTTCTACGAGGTCCATGCGTGAGTGAAGACCTCCCACTCCAACCCACTTCCCGTGCTTATTGCAGGCAGCGATCGTCCGCTCATAGGCCTCTGTGAGTCTAGGGTTTTCGTAGTCGCCCGGGATACCCATCTCCGCCGTCAGATCGTTGGTACCGATAAGTAGAGAGTCCACGCCTTCCACTGCTGCAATCTCGTCGACCAGCTCTAGTGCCTCAAGAGTTTCGATCATTGGTATAACCAGAGTAGCGTCATTTGTGATGGGATTTGAGACCTTGGCAGGAATCGTACGGAACTGATAATGAGGAAGTCCGTTGGTCGATGATCGTGTGCCGATAGGTTGGAACTTGGCAGCAGCAACAACGTCTCGTGCATCTTGTACACTGCGAATATGCGGCACAATAACACCGAGGGCACCGCCGTCTAAGATCCTTGAGACAAAAAAGGGATCCTTGCTGGGCGCGCGTACGATAGGCGAGATCCCGGCGTACAGCGCAGCGATGCACAATTGGGAGGTCGTCTCGAGATCGAATGAGGAATGCTCCATATCGACTAGGATCCCGTCGAATCCTGCTGTCTTGGCCATCATGGGAAGTTCTACCGACTTGACTAGTTTGACGCTCAGGGTCGATGCAACCTCATCGCGAATGAGTTTCTCCTTGAACGAGTGGGGAATAGAAACGGCCATTTCGGTTGAGAGGGAAAATGTTGGATGTTGAGGACTATGATTGATTGATTTGCTGTGTAATGGAATTCTTGGAACGCTTGTGACAAAGGTATTGTTATATGACTTTCCAGTCCTTGTTCGTGGACGGACGCCCGGAGGCATGCCGAGGATCTCCATAACGTCGTCGGCGCTTCCGCAAAGTTTTCGGCCTTCCGATGCCATGTCAAATCCAATGATCACCGAATTACTCGACCAGTCGTATGAAAGCTGTCTTTAGTGGCGTTCTATCGTGAGATTGCGGCTGGGATATGGAGCTACCGGGGGCCGTCCGATACCCTCGGACCACTTCCGGACGGATGTACAAGGCATGAATAACGACCAGACTTGGTTGCCACTTTGTGATCATTGTTCCCCATAGCTCGTTATGTATTTTATGAGTCGAATCGCAGTCCTCCAAATCTTCATCCACCTCCATCCACCTCCATCCACAGCGACCTCCAGACAAGCTTGAAAATTGTGGATCGAGACCATCGAGCAGCAGGGACTCATTTATCTTCACTAGCGGCCGTTCTTGTCCCACTACGATCAATCATCTCGTCAATATGGCTCCAGGACTTGTGTCTGATCAACCTGAAAGCGCTTTCCTCGATACTAAGCCAACCGTATATGTCTTGGATTCATTCCAGCCTGAGATCATCGACTTCTGCAAACATAACTTCAACGCGATCCTACCTGGACAATCCGAACATGCCAACTGGAGGGAAAACGCTCGTTTCCTCCTTGTGCGGAACTCGCGTCTTACAGCCGAGGATATCGCTGCTTGCCCACATCTTCTTGCAATAGGAAAGCAAGGTGTCGGTATTGACAAGATCGATGTTGATGACTGCTCCAGACGCGGCATCAAGATCTTCAACACACCCGGCGTCAATGCACGAGCTGTGGCTGAACTTGTCCTGGCTCTGACAACGGCCGTAGCAAGACAAGTGGGAAGCATTACACGCAAGCAAACTTCTGGTCTTCTTGTGCCCAAGGAGAAGTGCACGGGTATCATTTTGCATCGCAAGACAATTGGCATACTCGGCATGGGCAACATTGGAAAGGCCGTTGCCCAGATCTTCCGCGGAGCGTTTGAAGCTGACATTGTGGCCTACGATCCCTACTTACCTAACGAGGCCTGGACTGACATCCCTCATCACCGGGCCCAGACGGTGTCAGATCTGATATCAGTTTCCGACGTTGTGACGGTCCACATGCCGTTGACATCCTCCACCAGAGATCTCATTGGCTATGAACAATTCAAAATCATGAAGGAAACAGCCATAGTTATCAACACAGCTCGGGGAGGTATCATAAACGAGTGTGGACTAGAACAAGCCTTATCGGAAGGCCTCATCTGGGGTGCCGGCTTAGACTGCCACGAGGAGGAACCCCCCAGCAGGGAGAAGTACGGATCCTTATGGGACGTTGGTGCGGTCAGTACACCGCATATTGGAGCAGCAACGAGAGAGACTCAAGTCCAAACGGGCATGGCGGCAGCTACTAAGCTGTTTGAATATGCCAGAAGTAGGGCGTAGATGGAAAGTGGCGCTGAATCATAGTTGATGCTGATATACTTCTATTGTACTTGAATCTTGGGTCAGTCGAGAGCCGTGCCGATGTGGCCGAAAACCTATTGTGAAATATTGCTGCCTGCAGAATCACTGCTGAGATTTACTGCAAGTCGTATGTACTATTGGAACTCAAACAAATCCAACGCTCCAATGTGCCTTTCTGGATCGCCGTACACATATTCCCCCAAGACAGATTCCATATTCCATAGTGCCTCGTCATTCAAAAGCGCCCAGTCCAATAAGTCGCTTCCCGGGGAAAAGTTGTCTGGGGCTGCTATTGGCCTACCCGTGGTTCTCGAACCATAGCTTGATGTTGCAGAATTGCCCACCCTGGCTCTTTCAACGGGAGGCACGAACGAGAAGTTGGTTGTAATGCTTTCTCGAAAGTTTTGTTCTTGAAGCCTGGCATCCGAATGCGTGACCAGGGCACCTGGTCCTGACACGCCTTGCGAAGTAAGAATCGACGATCTTGAGATTTCTAGGGGATCAAAAGATCTTTCCGATGATGGCTGGAGCCCGGAGATCATGTAATTCAGGGTATTGACTTGGGACAGGACATCTGATTGTAATGCCTCAAGAATTTTGTCTAGTTTTCGAGTGGTGTTCCGTCGAAGAGCTTCAAAAACGGCAACATAATGTTTGGCACTTGGTAACTGCTCCGCCATGTTCTTTAGTGTCTCTTCACATTGGATCAGCCCGGCTGAAGCATCCGAGAGACCTTCCTTCTCTAGCTTAGTTGCAGTCGAGACACAAAACAGCACCGAGAGGCCAGCCGTGAACATCATATGAAAATAGCTGCGGGTGTGCGTGGTCAGTGGTCGTTGTTGGCACAGTTTCGAGTAAGCCCAAATAGTTTGAAGTGCAGTTTTGAGACATAGGTTGGAAATATGACGTGGCGCCTTCCCGGCTCGTTTGGGCATAAGGTCAATGGCTCGTCGGACTAGGTAGAGTTTCTCCCTAGCCAGTAAAAGATCGTACCAATCCTGCGACTCATAAAGACATTTGGGTTGCTGGAACACTGGGCAATCATCTCTCCAGTGTTGTAGGTCTTGCATCAAGCAGCTGAGAGTTGTGTATATATGACCAGGAGCCAGATGAGCCTTTGAAGGCTGGATATAGTTGCACGCAAGTCTAGAAAATTCGGAATGAATCCTGGATGAGATTTGTCGCAAACGCACGGAGATGAAGAAGACAGTCATCTCTGTCGTGTCAAGGGTGACGTGCGATGATCGAAAGGCCTCAAAATCGCTTGAAAATTGATCTGCAGTAACAAGATCCTCGTCGTTTGCGTCTGCCGGAAAGCTGGCTTCAATGTCGCGATCATCAATACTGAATGGTTTTCCCAGGACGGTAGAGCTATATCTGTCAATCATGTAGACTTGCCAGAACACTCGTCGCTTCATCTGAACATCCATGAGGTTCGTGGAGTTACTTCCATTGAGGTGCAATCCTTGTTCGATGCATAGACGACCACATAGCCGAACCACATCCCAAATGGACGTGCCTAGTTAAAATGAGTATGGCTTCTCATTAATTGATGGAATGTGGTATGGGGCCTACCTATCCGATGGTAGATACCAAAGCGGCATATCAAGAGAAGGTCTTGAATGGAGGCTAGGCCCCGTGTGAAAAAGTCTGATCCCATACGTTGCAGGGCCGCATCCAATGGCAATTGCCAACTGCCCTCCAGGTTGCGCCTGCGATCATTTGGGGGCTGGGAACCTTTTTCACGCCTGAGTCCCCCCGTTTTCTGCTGTCTCGTGGGAAGCCAACAGAGGCTCTCAAGGTTCTTTGCGACTTCCGACGTCTTCCGGCCGATAATCCGTATGTGGATGACGAGTTTCGTGCGATGCAAGCCCAGTTGGAGCGCGAATTGGAGATTGTGTCAGGCGCTTCAGTTTTGGATCTCGCCAAGGAGACGTGGACCGATATACCAAACAGACGACGGTTCGTATTGATGTTTCTAGCGCACTTGTTTTCCCAGTGGAGCGGAGCCAATGCGATGTAAGTACAATGACCCCTACAACAAGAATGCTCCTCTAACTTGTGGCCCTATTAAGCACGCAGTATAGTCCGTCCATATTTGGACATCTAGGCATTCAAGGCGAAGAGGGCCGCCTTCTTGCTACTGGAGTCTATGCTATTGTCAAATTCGTTTCAGTCTTGATATTCTCGGTCTTTGTTATCGATTTTATCGGCAGAAGACGTTCTCTTCTTACTGGCATATGTCTCCAAATTACCACGCTTCTGTTCATTGGTATTTACCTCAAGGTCACCAATGGACGTGATCCAGAAGACATTTCTGCAGACCCGACGGCGAGGCGAGCAAGCGAGGCCGCCATCGCGGCCATCTACTTGCATGCAATCGCATGGTCCATAGGATGGTTTTCCATTCCATATCTCGTCAGCGCAGAAGTTTTTCCCATCAGAATTAGATCCCTCTGCGTATCTGTTCTCATGGCCTTTCATTGGGCCTTTTACTTTGGCTGCTCGCGAGCTATGCCATCCCTTCTGGCCGCTACCGAACGATATGGTGCATTCATATTCTTCGCGAGCATCTGTTCTGTGTCGCTCGTCTACGTCTATCTTGCTATGCCGGAAACCTCTGGGAGATCCTTGGAGTCCATGGAGAACCTATTCAATCGGCCGTGGTACACGGTATACAAGGTTGCGTATCCAAAGGCCGAAGATCTCGCAGCTCGCCCGGTGGTAGGAGATGGCGACGGTAGAAGGGATGGAGGAAAGGAAGGAGAGAATGGTGCGGTCATCCACGTGGCTTAAGACTTGAAAGCATATCCTGTAGATTTTATGGCTGACAGCTTGATATCCGAAGGGAAAGGGCCGGCTAACGATGGTGACAATTTCCTGTCTTCTCAATTTTTCCCCTCATCTTTAGTAAAGACAGATTCAGTACGGTAATGCTTGTTAATATGGAAAGGGCCCAGCCATGTTGTCAAAGCCCTTTTGGGCAAAGGCTCTGTTTGGGAATTCTACCCGAATTTTCTGCCTTGTCATTCTTTCTGACAAGGAAAGTCTGAGCTTAAGGGGTAAGGTGGGATACTTTGAGGATCTCTGAGTCTAAAAGCACTGAGCGCCAAGCGTCAAGTGTCTCCAAGATCTACGCCCTACTTTCTCACCTCCCAAGTCTAACAGTGACGTAATACACACTTTTTCTGAATGTATGTTGAACATAAGTAGATGGAATGATCAGAACTCAGCAACTAAAGATCAGCCGAGGACTTTCCGTGGCTCTGCGGCTTGCTCTGGAGTGTCGCGACACAGACCGGTCTGGAAACCCCGCGCTGCTTAAACATCCATCGTCCGAGGCCTGATATGGCGGACTTTAGCTTTCTCCATTCCTGCCTTAGCATAAGGCGGAACGAGTAGAATACTGCAGTCGTCCCGAATCTTGAACTTCCCACTCCTTCAAGCCATCATCGCGATGATATTCATGATTACACAAGACCATTCAGATCCTGCGCGGGTGCCGACGGACTCCATGTCTGAGCTCCAAACCTTGTACACCGGACGACTCCAGCTGTTCCCCCGTGGCCCCAGCTTCCTCTTGTACGCCAACCTGAGTGGCTAGGGCAACTTCCCAAAGCAACCGTAGAACACGCATCACGCGTCAGTATGGTTTCAAACATCGTATACGATCAGCTACGGCTGACCAATATCGCTGGTCGGTCGAGTTGGGGGATTCCGACGATCGTTGGCAGAGTCAGCAAAGTCCTGCTGTCTACTGTTATAAAGTCGATGTGTCTCGTGTTCTCGCCAGGCTTGTGAATAGTTCGTGCTGTAAAAGAGCTTCTGTCATTTTTAAAAACATGGATGTTTTGAAGACAAACCCCCTCTATCTCGGCGGTGCGCTCGTATGCGTTGCCCTGGCTGCGGTATGTTTCCGACTAGCAGGACTTCGGAATACACTGATGCAATTCACATGTAACTTCCACTGACAAATGGCTTGCCAGTACGTCTATGCCGGGCTCACAAACCCGTTGTCGAATATTCCTGGGCCATGGTACACCAGGTTCACAACACTGCCATCGACCTTCAAGGTCATCACCGCACACCACCCTGATTGGATCCACGATTTACACGCCAAGTACGGACCGGTAGTGCGGTACAGTCCATACGAGGTCGATATTTCTGATCCACCAACATGCCAGCGGATTCACAGTGTAAAGACTGGATTCTTCAAGTCGCCATTCTACTCACTCCTCATCACCGATTCTTCTAGCGTGTTTAATGAGATACGCCCAGAAATCCATCGCAAGTACAAGCGCTTGCTGTCAAACCCCATGTCAGAAACTGGCTTGAAGACGTTCCTCCCTCGCATCGACAGTAAGGTTCGCTTGGCTATTGAGCGTATCCGTGACGAAAACAAGGTTCGAGGTGCAGCCGATATCGCCAAGTGGTTCATGTTCCTCTCCTTTGATGTTATTGGTGATCTAGCTTTTGGCGAGTCCTTCGGCAACTTGGAAAGCGGCAAGGTATGTGGCCTCCTTTTCTGAAGGTCCTGACGAGATCTTTGGGGTCTACACTGACGCTCATGGTTCTGCGTAGAAAAATCGATCTGTCAACGACTTCGTCAGCCTTGGTTTCGTCGGCGGACTTCGATCCATGTTCCCCACAATCGCCCAAATCTCCCTCTACCTCCCGATCCCAGTCTTCAAAGAGGCCACCGCGATCCAATATCGCACCTTTGACTACGCTCAAGGTGCTCTGGACCGCCACGCCAAGCGCGTTGAAGAGACTGGATCTGACCCTCACCCGACAGTGTTCTCGAAGCTCTACAACGCTGGCGAGGAAGAGACCTGGAACCCGATCGAGATCCGCGACAACGCGCAGGTCTTCATCGTCGGTGGCAGCGACACGACCGCTAACTCGATGATCTACCTTGTCTGGGCAGTGTGCAAGATTCCCGAAATCAAGATCAAGCTCATGAAGGAACTGGACGGCCTGCCGGACAACTATACCTACGACCAGTTGAAGGAGCTGACGTATGTGAACTGGATTGTCAATGAGACACTTCGGCTTTACACGGCTCTGCCGTGTGGACTTCCGAGGATAGTGCCTCCCGGCGGTGCGGAGCTTTCGGGGCAGTTTATTCCCGAAGGATTCACCGTCACAACGCAGGCGTACAGTCTTCACCGGGACGAACATGCGTTCCCCGACCCGTATCGATTCTATCCTGAGAGATGGGAGAATACCACGCAGGAGATGAAGGATTGCACCATGCCTTTTGGCGGTGGTGCCCGGAGTAAGCACTGTTCAGAACAACGGCAACTCTTTTCAATGAGACGACTTTTGCTGACGGCTAGGAACAGCTTGCTTGGGAAGGCATTTGGCTCGCATAGAGCTCCGGCTCATCACTGCCAGGTTTTTCAAGGCTTTCCCGAAAGCAGTTGTGTCTGATCTCGAAGGAATGTGCGACAAGGATATGGAGCCAGCGTTGCATTTCCTAATGGTTCCCAGCGGTCATCGATGCTTAATTAAGCTCGATGGGTAACTGTACATCGTATTGTTGGCATAGAAAAGAGCATGAGGAATATCATGGGTTCTCTAAACATGTCGAGCAGTGCCGTGAGCCTCGTTTTCGCGAACCAACGTGGAGCCAAGTCAGGTCCGTGGCAGCGTAGAAGCGGGCCAGAAGCTGAAGCTGGCTTCCGGACCTCTTGCGGAAGCAGAAAAGATCCGGCGCCTGCGTATCTCAGCCTGCTTACGTGGGACGATGACTGACCGTATGGAGACTTCAGAGCTGGAGTCAAGCTTAGCTGACACACCTGTAGTGTTCTTTTCGGAAGCCAAGGCGTTTGGTCCGGTGGGGAATTCGGATGCGAGAGTAAACTTTCCCATACCATGCCGCATTGTGGATCTGGGGTACGGACCGCGAAAGACGAGTGTGCTCATATTCAGATCCTCTTCATATCATGACGAAGCCAATTGAGTGGGATTAAGTGACTTTGTCAAGCCGAGACTTTGAAGGAGAGTAGGCAGCCCTGTGTCGGTTGCTTGATGGAAGGGGGATCTCAGCTCACTCCGTGGATGACAAAGACACAGCTGAGCTGCAGCAACCCGCGGGTGGTACGGAGCGGGGCTCAAGGGCGCCGTGCCCCGCCATCGGCTGCAAGCACCCCACTACCCCGCCGCGGCCCCTTGCTGCGGAATGGTTCGACCACGCCCTATGACTTCATGCTGAGCCGCCCGTCGTGCAGACTTCATATGTAAGCCTCAACTCGCACACACCTCCTCACCGCCACATCCAATTCGTAATCTCGTACCCTCTTCGAAGCCTCAATCGACTTGCCCTCAGCTCATCCCATCTCATTGACACCTCACTCACCGACGCAATGGCCGAAACTCCAAGTGCAAAGCGTCAAAAGTCCTCTAAGGATGTCTCCTACGAACTCATCTACTGGCCAGGACTTCCCGGTCGCGGTGAGCACGTCCGTCTCCTCCTCGAGGAGGCCGGCGCCGAGTACACTGATACCGCACAAATCGAGGACGGCGTCAAGAGCGTCCTGGCCCAGATCGACGACAAGAACCTGGGCGATGAGCATAACCCGCCTCCCTTGGCGCCCCCCATCCTCAAGCACGGAGACCTCCTCATCAGCCAGACGCCCAACATCTTGCTCTACTTAGGACCACGCCTCGGCCTCGCACCCAAGATCTCAGAGGATGACGACGGCATCTACATTGTCAACGGCCTCGCTCTGACTGCGCTAGACGGACTCAGTAATGAGGCTCACGACACGCACCACCCTATCACGACGGGGCTGTACTACGAGGACCAGAAGGAGGAGAGTAAACTCAAGGCGAAGGACTACATCGCGAACCGGTTGCCCAAGTTCTTTGGGTACTTTGAGCGGGTGCTCAAGAGCAGGGCCAGCGGCGAAGGTCCTTGGCTCTATGGAGGGTATCTGACATACGCTGATTTGGTGCTCTTCCAGGTGAGAAATTCCTTCCAGAAGCAATGTGACCCTATAGATGCTTACTCTAGCAGTGTGTTGATGGTCTCAAATTCGCGTTCCCCAATGCTCTGAAGCGGATCGAGGGTACTGGTGACTACAAGGGTCTCTTTGCTCTCTATGATGCCGTCAAGGGCCGACCCAAGATCAAAGAATATCTTGCTAGCGATCGTAGACAAAAGTACTCTCAGGGCATCTACCGTCACTACCCTGAATTGGATGAAGAGTGACAATGAGGATTATGTTATCTAAAAGAGCCCATTGCTTTAAGATATGTCATGATGGATGAGCTGCAATGATAATCATTTGTACCAAATCGAAAAGTTTTCTATGTTGCTTTCAACGAATGTATCACCTTGAAATTGCATGCCTTTGTTTCTCCGGTTATCCCAACCCCGACAGCCCGCTCGCCCTTGCCGTCTGTTGCGATCTCATACTGTTTTGAGAATTCACCCAGTGGTTTATTGTTCTGCCTTAGGACACAGCAATTCCTCGCGTCTTCACAGCCTTTAGAGCCTACCTCACCTTTTCTCCACACCAACTCAACCTCTTGACCCTTTATCTCATTGCCACACCGAACGCTTTTTTAGACTTCCAATTGCACCACCAAAGCATACACTTACTCAGTGGTCTTGGATATAGAGAGCGATATCGGAAGATCACGTTACTCGGTAATTTTTAGGCCGCCCATTATGAGCGATCAACAGGATCCCGCACCTCTCAAGGATCCATCGAATAAGGAGTCGACCCCCAACGCTCCTGGCAACCAAAATCCATCGTTTGCCAAGCTCGCGAGTGCTTGGGGTCCCTACATACCTCCCGACACTAGCTACTACGCCATAGAGGTGAGTATCCCCAGCAGTCTGTTTACCATTTGCCAGTGCCGCCTTAATATCACACCACTGACTGACGTCAATGGCTTTGATAGTACGATGACCCGGTCCTACTGGAGAATATCAAAATGCTCAAAGAACTTACGGCTGAGTACGATCAAGATCCCACCGACCTTCTCGACGTTGTGATGAGAGTTCCGCCTAGGCTGAGCAAGTCGATGGTTCACCTGGTGGTTGGGCTCCTTCAACAGCAAAAGTTGCTCGAAAGTGTACTTATGGTGACGGAGCTGCGTGCCGAGTATGATGCTGGGGCCATCAGAGACACAAAGAACGGCCAAAGCGTGAAGAAGGAGAAGAAAAGGACAAAGACTAGAAAGTCGGCCAACGTCAAGAAAGACAACGATAACGCTGAGAATGGAGATTTCGTGGCCTCCAAGGGTCCAGAGAAGAAGAAGGAGAAAAGCCAATCGGAGGACAAGATCAGCAAAAGTTCTGGGTCCGCCGAAAGCAATGCTGCGGCCAATACCAATCATCTGGCGGTCCCTAAGAGCAAAAGAAAGAAGTCGAAGAAGAAGAAGAAGGCTGTTAAAGCCACTGGGATCGCTAAGAACAACCCAGAGCTCAATACCGACAAGCCGACAGCCCCCTTGAACATGAAGACCGCGGCAAAGGATGGGGTTCGCAGAGGGTCCGAGACTATTGAGGGTAACGCTAGAGCAATCACCACAAAGTCGACAGTCTCTAAGAGCAAGAAGGACAAGGCGAAGGGGAAGATTGACAGCCATTATGAGACTGTCAAGAACAAAACAGAAGCCAGCATCGAACAGGAAGCAGCACCCAAGAGCAAGAACAAGATGGCGAAGACCGACAAGAAAGACAGGGCTACAGATACCAACGAACGCGCTGAGATGACACAGCCCGAGAGTTCCACCGGCTCATCAAAGACGCAGAACAACAAGAAGGTCGGGACTTGCCCCGAGTCTGACAAGGGTCAGGAGAAGGCAGAAGTCAGCCAGACAACCGGTGGTGGACTCTTCTCCGTCTTTGAGATTGAGTGCATGAAGAAAGTCCAGGGTCGCGTTGAACGCGGGATCAAAGATTGCCAGGAAGTGTGGACAGTGATACAGAAAATGGAGGAGGCAGTGGCAGAGTCGAAGCGGGCCAAAGCCAGAAAGATGCAAGCCCAAGAGCAGGCGAAGTGCTCTGCCTAGGGTGGTTAGTCAAGACTTCAAATGATCCCATTAAGACTGCCCTCAATGTCACTTATCAGGGGAGAGGAATGTGGATGAGGGGAATGACAGAGTATGGGCAGACGGCATGAGAGGCAATGAGGTGGACTGCAGGCCCAGATATCATAGGGAATGCCTGGCAGCTTTTGATCCAGAGAGCTTTCATAAGTCATCCTCCATGCAATTGTGGCAGTTTGCTCATCTTTCAATAAACATGAAGTTTGAATCAGAGTGTCAGAAGATGAATCTCTTTCTCTTGAGTGAGCAACAAGTGGTAGATGAAGCTGACCCTGGTTACATTCACCTTGCTTGAATAAGCACTGGGAGAGGCTGGTAAGTATTCCATCACGCACAAGACTGGAACGAGTCGGCGGTCAAAAATAAACAAAAAGATACTGAGGTAGGCGCGTTCCTTCCGCGCCTGCACCTGGGCCGATTGATATTTGCCCAACTCTCAATTTTCACCTTTCACCTTCCTCACTCAACCCACCCACCCCATCTCAACACACTTTTCTTGCTTTCACAGCACAAAAGAAAGAAGGGTATTCCATCCTTCTCTCACTTTTTGCCATTTTGGAATCACAAACAATCACCCAAAGTCACAGTCAGGCCAAATAGAAGCCATGCCTGATTCCACTTCGAACTCTGCTTCGGACTCTGCTTCGGACTCTGGCTCAGAGTCTGCCTCTGACCATGAGGGCTCTCAGCTGCCTTTCCGCAGCAGCCGCAGCGCCGCGAGACGGAGGCGCAGAGTCCGTCAGGTATGCCCTTCCCAATCCTCATTCTTTCACTGCCTCGCTGTATCCCTAGAGAAACAGTGTGAAGTTCGCTCAAAGGAAAAATGAAAAAAGATCATTCCCACTCACCTCACTCTCACAGATGCAAGGACGGCGTCTCTATGAAGCCGATCTTCCTGATCATGACGAAGATGATTCTGATGATGGCTCTGGAAGCGAGTCTTCTGCGCAGTGGGCTACGACCCTTTACGCCACTCCTGGGCAGCTGAGAAACCTGCCCCCTCTTCCTCTCAATCACTCGAACTACATGGCCGACAATGCTTCTATTGCTCACCCCGTCAGTCCCGTCCCGGGCTCTCCTGTCCTTACAGAGTCTGGTTCGGAAGACTCTGAAAATGGACTTAACAACGCTGTCTTCGATGATTCTGACATCGACGAGGCTGCTTCCGACATCTCTGAGGATAGTCTTGCCGACGTCGTCCCCGATCCTGGCGTCATCGAAGCGATTGCCCCTGTGGGTTCTGAACGAACTCCCATCATGACCAAGTGCGCTCGTATCATCACTAGAATGAGGGCCAGAATTGCGGAAAATCCTGTCAACACCGTTCAAGAGCGCCGAAATGCCATTGAGACCATCGGCGAGATCTTTCCGCTGCGCCGACTGACTTACCGTGGGGGCCTTTTCACTCAATTCCAGCCCCTCGGCCTGTGGCATGAAGAAACCCTTCTTAGCAACATAAGGACCTCGTTGGCACTGGAGCTGGTTTACAACCACCTGCTCGAGTGGTGCAATACTGTCAGGGTCCTCAGGGATCAAACGCGACAACTCAGTGACGAGGTCAGTGACGAGGAGTACATCACTTCCGAGGAGTTCCTCACTGACGAAGAGGACTAGTTGAACCAGATCAACCAGGAGCTACAGGGTGTTCGAGAGATGTTAGAGGGTCAACACTATGTGCAGTCGATACCTTTGCTTACACAGTCCGATTCGAGCGACATCAACATTACTGTCCGCAGCCCTCGCGAGCTGCGCATCGAGATCATCACGTTCGTAGCCAGGGCGATGGGCTTCATTGTCGCCTCGACCTACATCAACGTCTACCGCCTACATCTCTTAGAGACTCTCTCCTTACACCCCCACCTTGTCATCGCGACGCTGGGTTGGGCAACTGCATTGGTTTTGTTGGCCCACTTGTTCTTTGGCCTGTGGTCTTGAATGGTCTCCCAAGAGGAGAGCTGGATGGTCCAAAGAGGTTATCGGGAGGCACGTTGGGCATTGGAAAGCCACTTGGCTTTGTGCGTTGTTGCTGTTTGACAGGTAGTCTTCCTATGGAGGACTTCTCATCATGATCATTAGTGCCAGAGGTAGCCGAGGGCAAATGTTACACAAGAGCCACCCACTGACCACATCTCACTCATTTCAATTATGTGCGGGCAGAGAATAATCCGAGACGTAGGGTTTTGCAGGACTCTATTAGAATAGCTCACGTGCCATGTCGAATATTGAGAAAGCATAGTTCTCAACTCTGCTGCAACACTTCATGTTTGACCTTTTTCAGACCACGCCATCCATCAGAGAGAGCGGTAAAAATAAGGGGTGAGAAGAATCCGGAGCCCGATGACTAAGAATACGGGCATTTCCAACTGACAAGACCGGAAAAGGGATGTTTCGAATGAGTTTATGAGCTTTTGAGGAAGTTCATCACCTGGACGCAGCGCGTAGGTGTTCACAGCAAGTTCAGTTCATCCGCAAAACACCCATGACTCGCGGCACCGGTGTCGGGATCATAAAGCACCGCCACCTTGGATCCGTAGATTTTTTGTTTTTTCTCAGGGGCGTGCTCCAGCTTTTCGGCCCAGTGGTGCCCAGCCGGGGCCCGATGAATAAGGGGGTTTTCTCCACAAGCTTCCCCAACATCGTTACCCTGGCGTGCAGGCGGAGAAAGGCAATTGCCCCAAGATGAGTTGGAGAAGCTCTAGAACTGCCAATGTCTCTCAATAAACGGTCACATGAGGCAAGTTAAAATTGGAATTCCAGCCACGAGCTCTGTTGCGTTGGTGACAATACGAGAGAGACCCTGAATTGCAGGGCCAAGCTGCCAATAGCTCGGATATAACAAGGGTTTTGGGGAATTAGAGCTTGTGTGCTAAATTTAGGTAGGTGAGCCTTTGAGAGATGGCGGATTTCCTTCCGTTGTGCGTTGATGTTTGTCTCTTGAAGTTGCTCTTCGGTCTAGAAATACAGCTTGTAGCAAGGCTGAGGCTGGAATGTTTCGACTCGATTCCGCCTCCCCGTGCCTTTTGATTGGTCTCCAGAGGCTTCTAAGCATTCAAGCCACAGGTGTCTCGTTTCTCCAGGTTGCCAAAGTGCCAAAATGTTGAGGTCAGTGATAGTGGCAAGGTGTGCTTTGGTAGCTCCACCTCTGATCCCAGTTTATCAGGCCGGACCAGTCCAAAAACGTCACCGGGCCCAGTTTATCAAAAATCAGACTGTCTGTCGCTCTCTCATTAAAAACTTGCGGTCAGGACTCAGGAGGCAGCGGTGTGTTCTTGATCACTTCAACTTTCATCCTCAAGCTCACTCCCCCCTTTCTCTCATAATTCGCTCTCGCTATCTCATCAATCACCTCCTAAATTGCTCGTCTGTACCAATTATCTACTTTTAATCCTAAGATGCCTCACAGCACGGAATGCCTTAAGCTCACCAGCAACAGCCTGTCGTCAATCTCCTCTCAGGAGGGCAAGCAGACCGTAAAGGTCCCCACTTACGACCGCAGCGTCGTCAAGGAGGGCATCGTCCACGTCGGAGTCGGCGGCTTCCACAGAGCTCATCTCGCTGTCTACATCGACCGCCTTCTCCAGAAGCACGATGAGCGCGACTGGGCCATTTGCGGCGTCGGCCTCCGGCCCAATGACGCCGCTATGCGCGACGTCCTGAGCGCCCAGGACCACCTCTACACACTCATCGAGCGCTCAGCAAAGGGCAGTAACGCCAGCGTCATTGGCAGCATCAACTCGTTCCTCTTCGCGCCCGACGACCGCGAGGCCGTCATCGCTAAGATGGCTCACCCCGACACCAAGATCGTGTCCCTGACCATCACTGAGAGCGGCTACTACTACTACGAGAACACTCACCAGCTGCAATCGGAGCACCCCGACATCCAGCACGACCTGGCCAACGAGGACCAGCCCATCAGCATCTTTGGCTTCCTCTACGCCGCGCTCGCCAGGCGTCACGCCAACGGCCAGAAGCCCTTCACCGTCCTCTCCTGCGACAACATGCAGAAGAACGGCTCCATCACCCGCTCCATGCTCGAGTCCTTCGCCCGCCTCAAGAACCCAGAGATCGCCGCATGGATCGCCGAAAAGGGCGGCTTCCCCAACGCCATGGTCGACCGCATCACTCCCAGCACCTCCCAGAACGACATCAAGTCGCTCGCAGAGGTCTTTGGCATCGAGGACGGCTGGCCCGTCGTCACCGAGCCCTTTATGCAGTGGGTCGTTGAGGACAAGTTCTGCGACGGCCGCCCGCCCTTTGAGAAGGTCGGCGTCCAGATCGTCGAAGGCGTCCACGAGGTCGAGCAGTTCGAGAAGCACAAGCTCCGTCTCCTCAACGCCTCGCACTCCGCCATGGCCTACCCCGGCCAGCTCGCCGGCTTCAAGTACGTCCACGAGGTCATGGAGCACCCCATCTACCGCAAGTTCGTGTGGCAGATGATGCAGGAGGAGGTGAAGCCCCTGCTTCCCGAGATCCCCGGCGTCGACATTGACGAGTACTGCAACACTCTCATGGAGCGCTTCTCCAACCCCACCATCATGGACCAGATCCCCCGTGTCGCTCTCGGCGCATCCGGCAAGATCCCGCAGTTCATCATGCCCTCCATTGCCGAGCAGATCTGGACCACGGGCCCCTTCCGCCGCCTGTGCTTCGTCGCCGGCGCCTGGTTCCGCTACATCAACGGCGTCGACGACGAGGGCAAGACCTTCACTGTCGACGACCCGATGCGCGAGGAGCTCCAGGCCCTGGCAAAGGCCGGCGGCAACGACCCGCGCCAGCTGCTCAGCGTCAGGATCCTGTTCGGTGACGACTTGCGCGGCGACCAGCGCTTCATTGATGAGGTCACCAAGGCCATGGAGCTCATCGCCAAGGATGGCGTGATGGCCACCATTCCCAAGTACGTTGATTAAAGCGAATCAATACTGGGAAGTGTAAAACTGTTTGTCGACTTGTGCTGGTACAAGCAGCCTTTTATGTTATAATGAGTAAAGCAGGGATAAAAATGGGTACTTGAAGCGGTCATGAGGATTTATAGATATAGATATAGATATTTATAGAGACATTTGTGTTTTGATTTTGTACAAAAGAGGCTCCTCTGTGCGTCTATACGAGGACTTGACTGTGACACATACACCAAATATGGAGGTGCCGTGCGCAAACGAGCAGGAGAGGGATCCAAGGCTATTCAATTGCTTGCAAGTCTCCCGGCAGCTTCCAGATATTCTCAGAGCTCTTTAGTGCGTCGGGCAGACCACTTGCCTCCCTCACCTACCTGGCAGACTTTTGTTGTTCTCATTAACCCCTCTTTTTGGGCTCGACCAAGCCAGGCAAGGGAAAGAAACACTCGAGAGGGAGCGGACAACCCCTTGGCTCCGTATCTAGAACAAAGAGGTCAGTTGACCTAGCTCCTTGTTACTTCAGCTGTGTGATGGCCTCAATCCGTCCCAAGGGCTCTCTCGACTGGAGCACAAGAGGGTTCTTTAGAAATCCGAAAACGATGAGGGTGCTGTCCAATAGCTACAAATAGGCCTCTGTTGCCAGTGATCGGGACATTTCTTTTTCTGGCCATCGACTCTTCAACACTCAAAGACCAATCAGGTCCGCTTTTGCCTCCAGACCCATTCATATCATAGCTTCGGCACAGCTTTCAGAGTCGTCTGCCTGTGATTGGAGCAACTTGCAAAGTCTTTTGCCACGACCCTCGCCAGTAAGTTACTGAATTCTACCACAGTGCCACACATGTTCAGCCTCCATCTCAAGTTGCTAAGTACTGACGAATTCCAGTCTTCAGATCACCAATCATCTTTCCACCATGGATATCAAGTGGAATTTAACCGTGAGCGAGAGAGTGAGTTGCTACTTACATCCAATTCTACCTTTACTCGGCTGACCTGATGAACCTGGAAAGACTGAGAAACTCGTCTCAGCCGGCGCCGACTTGACTATCCTGCATGAGGCGCAGAAGATCCTGAGCCCCGAGGTAGCCGAGCGGGTCGCCGACGAACTCACTACGGAGGAGCAAAAGGAGAAGGTGTTTGAGGGGATCCATTGCGTCGCAGCTGTTGATAGCTCTTCGTTTGCCTTTGAGACCTTGGTCGACATGTACCTGATGTCTTACAAGCTCAATGAGGACCAGAAAAAGGCGATTGAGAATCTGAGCAGCGAGGTTAAGGAGTTGCGTGAGCAGATACATAGGCAGCGCATCAGGGTACAGCGCGTGGAGCGATTGGTCAGCAAAACCAAAATCAGGGATGAGTCTTATGGGTATTAGAGTTCGCCAATCTCTCTACTTTGGGGTACATGTACTTGAGAGCAGACATGGCCTGAACTAACAACACCCACCAAGTTTGATGTATTCAACTTGCTCCAATCATTCGGCTGGAATGAATCAATGTTTTCAAGCTACGAAGAGTTGCGTCATCCAGATGAAGCAAGCATCGCGAGTAACACAGAGTTGAGCCCGAAAAGTGTGGAGGTGATCACGGATATCGTCCGTTACCTCACATTGAGGAATACTGTGGGCGCATATTGCCATTGCTGTGGCACTCAATCCCTGCCCATGTTCAGCATTATCCACATGTTCGAGCTCGTGCGGCAGCTGGACCAGGACTTCCACAACGAGCTAGAAGAGATCTGCGCGTTGCTTAATACCCAGGTGACCGGCGCTGAATTCACGAACCAGGAAGATAGTGATTAGGGCGGTGGCAATTGTTCTGTTGCTCCTCGCTGATGCGGCTTTCAGGATTTGCAAAATGGTTGACTCTATGCACAGCAGGCGAAGCGCACATTTAGTTTTGCAGTCGGATTGGGAGTGATAATGAATGAATGAGCATCATTATCGATAGCACCGCAACCGAGAAACATATTCTATCGTTCCTTATGGAACCAGTAACATCAACTAGTCCTTGCTTCAACCTCATACCTCGCAACTCCTCGTGAACTTGATGCAATTAGAACCTGCAGTGGAACCTCATATCACATGTAGGAAGGGAGTTCAGGAGGTGGGGACAGCCCGGAGTACCTAGCAGTCTCGGATGTGGCAGCTCCACAGCCGCTGAACCATGTGGGCACTGGTCGTTCCTTCCCGGCCGAATCTCAACTTCACCTGCTCCTGCCCACCGACCATACCCAACTCTCCAGCGGGGAAGTTGCCTAAATATCTCTTATTTTGCGACCCTGTCACATGATTCGATACGTTCTTGTTCAAGAAAATTCAGTGAGTCTCGAAATCGTATTTTCTCGAGCCCAGAACCAATGATATCCTCGTTTCGCTCCACCCGTCGCGATCACTCTTCTCATCTGAAGTAATAGTGAATATACAGACTCAGGCATCACGCCTTTCAACTTCTCTTTCTGCCTCATTCCAACAAATCTTTTTCTCAATCATCCAGTAGATTCAAATAATCCGTCCGGTACGTACTCAGCAGCACACCCTCGCGGTCGAGCAGGGCGCAGAGAACATCAACAGGCTCTTAGAGAAGACGGAGGGTATGCAGCAGGATATCGATACCATGAAAGAGGTGGTCGAGGGCCACGGTGCCGAGATCGCCGCGCTCAAAAGCAAGCTTGCTGCGGCCCTTGGCGGTGAGGCAGGAGATACGCACAAGCACACTCAGATCATCCAACCGGGCCAGATGGAGGATTCCGGCAAGGGCTTATGCGACGAGATTAAAGCTTTGCAGCGCCGCAACAAAGAGATACAAGCTGAGGTGACTGCTATGAGAGAGGAGATGAATGCCCGCCTCCAGTATACCGGACAAAAGCGGAGCCGCAGCGATGAAGACGACGAGGCTGGAGGACACCCTCAGAAGAAGGCAAAGATAGTCAGAGGAGAGGTGGGTGAGGCTGGAGATATGCAGGGAAGCCGCGGCCCCGTGGCAGAGACTGGCGAGACCTGGGTGCCTTCCCGACTCCGGGAAGGCAGAAAGACCACTGCCCACTTCTGATTTGAGTGTCAGAGCATGTTAGTAGAGAAACGCGTGGGATTGTAGATTGTCAAATGTTTTGTTCTTGACCTTCCTTTCCTAGTCATCGGGGCTCCGGTGCCGTGGGACCTATATGCAGTGTATGTAGTCGTGAAAAGCCGCTGGCGGCCGCAGTAGGCGCCATCTAACCTTCGAAGGTGCGAATGATGTGAGATAATGCGTCGTCATCATTATCATCATCATCATCATAGCCGCATTCCGTCGCCTCATCCTTGGAGTAAACAGCATGGATGCTGGGACCTCAATTAAAGGCTATCACACACTAGCCATTCTACAAAATAAAAAAGGAAAAAGGAAAAACAAAAAGAAGGTCCTGAAATAGGTCCCTGGCAAGTGGCAACTGGGCGCCCAGCGATATTGCAGTGCCAAGCAATGGAGCAGGCGTAAGACAAATAAACACGATTTTAGAGCAGCTGGGACCTTGTTGTTGAGCTGGCTGTATACTTGACTGATTAGGTCCTTAGGAAGCTTGTGAAAATATCTGGTTTCGTAGGAGAGAAAAGCGATGGGTATCGGACACTTGAAAGGAGACCATCACTTCTCAAAGGTGGGAAGGATGGAAGGGCATCGGAGATACCCTGGATTCGGTTGAATTGCATCATTGAGATGGCATCCAATGACAACAGTACTGAGTCGAAAGAGCGCTTGTGCACATGGACATGAATATGTGATTTCACAAAGCAGCCTTTGTAGTATGTGCCTGTTCCCTCACATCCCCTCAAGTACCGCCTTGCTACAGACAAGACAGACAAGCCTTCATGCAAAGTTCCACATCAGGGTAGCCACCAGCTTTGAAGCCCCCAACCACCTCTGAGACGAATTCTGTCATTGTCCGAGGGAACAGAGTCAAGGCCGTCATGGTCCACTGGCTGACTGGCTTGAGAAAGACCACTGACGCACCAATTTATGCTCATCGTCACTTTGAGCAGATCCAACTCAAATCCTGTCACAACCTCTTTGACATCCAAGCCTTCCATCATTGACAAGTCGACAGAAATCTAGTTTTTGTCAGCGAAAGTTGTCATAGAATGTTGTGGAGGTGCTCGAACCAGGTCCGAAATCTGAATTCCTTCCTGAGCAGCCTGCCTGTTGTTGGCATTGATCGCATCTCTCATGCGACCAATGAGTTGTCCGACTTCCTCTTCCACCTTCTTGAATTTATCTCGTCCAATATGGCTCGTGGTGTTTGTACTCGGCTGGGTGTCGAGGGCTGCCCAGATACGCTCCAGCCTTTCCCAGATCGTATTGGACTGGAGTTGAATAGCAATAGTCATCTGCATGCTGTCCCAGAGCTTTTCCATCTCCTGGGGCGGGAATAGTCAGCTTTCCAGATTTCTCGAAATGAGATGTGTGATGCGAGGGTCAACTATACCGCTTCTCCTCCCATGATGACCGTCATCTTTCTTCCATTCTCGTCGGTGGCCACTTGTGTTTCTTGGGCTTATCCTGTTTGCCATCCTGATCGCCCAGCTGCTCGATGGTCTCTTGGTGGACCCGTTTGGTCTTCGTCCCCCTTTTCTGCTTCTTCCTGGGTACGCTCTTCTTTTTGGCCATCGTGAGGGGATTCGTGTGTTTGGTGGAGTGTACTATCTGTATGTAGAGTTCTGGAGCTGAAGGTCGGCATGTGTTGAAGAGAAAGATGGAGGATGCCGTTTGCCGGTATTTTACGTTGTTGGGAGCGCAAAGGGTAGAAAGGGTCAACCGAAGTGTTAGGCTGGGAAAGGTGCGGGTGGAGGCAGATCCTGTGCAAACAGCCACGCGCCCATGCCGCGCGACGTGTCGTGCCTTTTAGGCATCAACCACAACATTTGAGTCTTCAACCTGAGATGGAAGGCGACTGGAGGAGACTCTAAAGTTGAAGATTTCTGGACGTAGCTCGTAGATATTTGCATGTATCAGTTGGTCTAGTAATTCTTGGCAAGCTGAAGGACCTTCTCACGAGGTTACAAATCCAACTGATCTCCGCTTACCAAAACAAGCGCACCACGCCGAATGCCACACAGCCAATAGCTCTTTATATGAGTTGAAACTTTGGCTACCTGAATGATTCCGATAAGCTGTTGGTGGTTGACCTATAGGTACACTGAACCCCTTTGGTTATCAGGTAAAGACGTGCCCCTCCTTCCCAGCACACTTGCGCCAATCTGGTGTCGGACCCCGGTCCGGCCCGCTGGAAGTGTCTTCCGGTGGCCCCCATTGGCCTGCAAGCTGGCTGCACTGCCTCCTCACCAGCCCCCTCCGCCAACCACATTCGTCCAGTGACATTCCCAGACCTGTGGCGTTTTTGGGTGTTGAGTGCGGCTTAAAGGTTCTTTGATGACGCACCTTTCGAACTATCTACATAGTCCATACCAAAGAGCATTACCTTTGATTTTGCCTCGGTCGATGGCAACCCTGCTTATGCCCCAAAGAGAGTGGAGGTGAGATTGAGGCAGCACTTCTGTTGTGCCGTAGAGCCTTTGTCGACAACCGGGACAACATGAACTCAGGTGCACTCAGATTGAAATTGGGCTGAGCTTTATCGAATCGCATTTAATGAAATTTGGTTGGAAAGTTGATCTTGTTGCATTTTCTCATTACATTTAGGCTATCAGACACACAGCCGGGAATGCTAGGATGACTGTAACCTTGGAATTGATGTCTCTGATTACCCTATCCTTGAATCCCAATACCGAAGCTGGCGGTCCACCAGGTAGCCCAATCCTTTACCTTCTCAATCCGAAAGACAAAAGACTTAGGTCTTGAGAGAACATCCAGACTTTGCCAATAGTGCACGACCGGCCGTAAGTCAGAGACATCTCACATATGGTAAACGTAAGTTGCGGTCGGCTGGGTACGCTTCTCGAAGGCCTCAAGCTCTTCCTGAACAACATCGTGGGCCAGACCCTCCATGTTCTGTCCAAAGTCCTCCTCAATCTCGGCCTTCACGTCCTTGTACAGATCGGTCTTCATAGCGTCCTTGACCTTCGAAACCTCCGCAGCAACGGTGACGGGGACCAGCGACTCGATCTGGGAGAGCATCCACTGAGAGTCATCGCCAGTCTTCTTCTTGATGGCGTCATCCATCTCCTTGGAAAGCTGGTTCTTGAAGTAGAAGTCGAGAGCGACCTGCAAGTTGGCGACGACACACCCTTGAATGATGGGAAGAGCACCTCGAATCGCAGGGAGCATGTGCTCTTCAGCCTTGGTCGCAAGAGTAGTGCCGATGGCTTGCTGGGCGTCGTGAACAATCTTGAAGACATCGTTCTTGATCTCTCCCTTCATAGTGTCTTTGAGCTGGTCCAGAGCATCCTGCGTGAGAGCGACCTTAATTCTGTTGAAAACGTCTTCTTTAATCTCATTCTTCAGCTTGTTGTTGACTCCGTTCTGGATCTCCTTGAGCTCGGCAATGACACTGTCCTTCACGTCCTCCATGATGTCGTACTTGAGCTGGCTAACCATCTCAAGTCTCATCTCGCGCTTGACGTCCTGCTTGACCTTGGACGTGATATCACACTTGAGGATACGCTTGAGCTCCTCTCTGAGCTCGTAGTAGAGGCGGCCCTTGATGTCGCCAGTGAGTTCCTTGGCGAGCTCCTGGATGAGACGCTCCTCGATTGAGCGCTTGAAGTCTCCGTCGACTCTGGCCTGAAGCTCCTTCTTGAGCTCGTTCTGGAGTTCGTGCATGATGTGAGCCATGAAAGCAGCGGTGTTGTCGCTGGTAAGCACCTGGTCAAAGACAGGCGCCTCCTTTGACGGACTTACGGAATGATAGGACAAGGGGGAGTTGCCATCGACAGAAGTGTCCCCACGGGAAGAGATGTCAGACAGAACTGAACGCTCAGACTTGATGCCCTTCAAGCCAGATAAGGCGTCTTTGGACGCTCCAGGGATGTGTCCCCAGCAGCAATCTTCGACAGTATCCTTGATAGAGCTAACGCTGTTGGTACCCTCGATGTTGTTAGTATATTCAGTCGACGTAGCGCTGCCGGTGCGGCCAGAAGCGGCAGGGCGGTGAACGTGGTGCTCGTTTGCCATGAGCTCAATCGGCTCATGGTTCAAGGCCTGAATGATGCGCTTTTTGGTCTCTGCCTCGATCTTGATGTGCTGCTGCTTCTCGTTCTCAAAGGCTTCCTCAGCCGCAGCAATCTTCTTGTTGGTCTCGTCAAGACTGGCATTCAAGGCGACTCTCTCCATCTTGAGCACCTGCAGATCTATGGTCAGTATTGCAATCATTGGCGCTCATCAATCACATCGCAGATCCATCACTGTGAAAAAAAGCAGCGTGAGAACTCACCTTGATGAGGTCGACAGACTTGATAGTCTCAGAAACGAGATGCATCTTGGCAAACCGGTACACCTAGAATGATCAGCAAAAGTGGATCGAGATTGGTATGCGAAGAGATCCTTACGCTGAGTACGCGCTGGCTTGTAGTTCTCGTTGAAATTTTGTTTTGAGTGATGCTCAAATGTAAAGATCGTAAGATGATACGACTTGTTTTGCGAAGTGCGCGTGGAAGAGTGTCTATGAGAGGGGAAGAGTGAGGCAATGTGCGCGTGGGAGGAAATAGAAGATGAGGCCGGGAGAACGCGAGATAGATTGTTTTGATGGCGCGTCGGGAAGATTTGTAAAAGGTGCTTGAGAGGGAAGGCGCGATTGAAGGAAGGAGCTGGGTCAGAAGGTTGAGGAAGGTGCCTGCCATCAAACCCAGACAGACCTCACCTTCACCTTCATCTTCACTTTGGCCTAAGGTGAGAAGCATCCCAGGCACTCTGGCTTACAGACAAGATGTCTGAGGCATTTCCCTCTGTGTAGCTATTGGACGAAGAAAGATAATCGTCAACTGCCATACAATGGAAGCCGGAACGGGACAGCTTCTTATCGAGCTCTCAACAGCACTAATCCGGGTTGTAGAAAAGCGTTCATACGCCGTGTTGCCTGTACAAACCACCCAATTAATGGGAAAGATTCAATGAACTCAAGTTTGGCCGGATATAAATACAAACGACGAATGGCGTGTCATCATAATGGCCTCATAGACCCCTTCCTCGTCCGGGAAGCAATGGAACTTTTCCTATTCCGCATCGCCTTGAGCCCTTAGCTAACATCTCATGCCCCTAAGCGTGCTGCCTACGGCCGTACCTCACATTCGGATCTGGTATGGAGCTCCCATCGTCGTGGTTTTGGGCTGACCTTTCTGTTCTCCCCTGGTGTCGAGTCCTATTTCGCTTTGGGCCATCATTGTTGCGTTACAAAGTTTCCTTTATTCCGCTTCTGACCTTATATTCCAGATAGTTTGAACGACTATCACTCTCTCTCGGAGGGACGATTCCCCGGTCCCGTTATTGAGCTTTGGTAGTTTGCGGGTATCGAAGTGGTTTGCAATCGCTACATGGAAGTGAGATGTCGCTTCCCAAGTTAGGCTCATTCATAGAAACACTCGTAGTATCTGCCTTGACACCGCCTCTGAAGTGTTCATCTGTATTTGGCTGAGTCTTGCTTCCCTTTCTTGGCATATAATTTCCGCAGTAATCCATTTTCGGGATCCTCGGGATCCTGGGGGTCTTCACACTTGCGCAGTCGCTTGAGTCCAGTTGCGACGTACGTTTGCTGTTGGAGGTAGAGACAGTTAGGGCAATGTTCCATTGCGCCTCCTTTGTTCACAATCGCCTTCACGAGTCTCACGTATAATTTGTCAACTACCGTGGCTGTTAGAGACATCAGCTTGCAGACGGCGGTGGTCGGCATTTTGAGCACAATTCCTGCCGTCAATGAGCTCCCCAAAGTTGGAATCGTTTGACTCCTAAATTGCAAGCTCCGTTTTCTTCAAGCTTTTTCAGAGCGCCTATAATACCAGCATCACAGCCATAATGCAAAAGAATTTCTGCAATGGCCCTCCTCATAAGAGCGAGAAATTTGACGGACAGGGGTGTTTGGTAGGGGGCCACCTGCACATTGAACGTCACATCGACAGTGGTTTAAGCCCTCATTAGCCTCCCGTGAGTCCCGTCCTTGCTTCACAATTAACAATTTGTGACTCCGGAGTCTGGACCGTTGTGGCTGCCGAGAATAACCCCAGCGCTTCGAGTCAATGAGTTTTGGAATCTCCCACGCGCGCAGTTTTGCTGACGTGAACTTAAAGTTTAGGGCTTTATTCATGCTCGGATTGAAAGCGCTCTTTTGACGTCTCATAATTAGCGAGAACGAGGACGCAACCAAAGAAGAGACTTGGCCTGAGTAGTCATCCCGGCAGATTGCCCCCTATAGAAAACAGAGTGCCCTAGCCGGGCCCACCAACTCAATACTTAACGGCCCGGGTACTTGAACCATTTGAAGTGAAGGAACTGAGTCAGCGGGAAGGAGAAGCTTAAGAGCACGGTCGGGGCGTCTCTGACATAGGTTGTTGCCAAGAACATGGGGGCTGAACTTATGTAGGGGGGGAGGTCCAACCGTCCAAAGAGCCTGGTCTTGATTAGCATCTGAAAGGGACGAAACACTTAATCGAAAACCAATAGTGAGGGCCAAATTCTACTCCTGAATTGCACTCATTCTGACGGGAAAAGCTCGGTGACCTTCCCATCCCATGTGCCCACCCTGTCGCCATGTTTTCCCATCCTCGACGCTAACATGAATATAGCTGCAGAGTTTTGCGACGCGCGAATCCGACATTGCACTTATCGGGGTGTTTTCGACAGACTCAAATGATCCCGATCAGGCCGTCCGCGCAAATGAACTCCCCGAAACACCATTGTTGATTCCGTTGTCGTGTTCGTACTCCTCAATCCATACAATGACTCGTGCGAGAACAGATTCAACGCCCTTGAGCAAAGTTGAGTAACCCGTTCCAAGCTCATTGACCGTTTCGATTTTCGGAGCTTGCGATTCCCCTTCGCTTCTGAGTCGGGTGAAGCTAAGCATCTGCAAAACTCTGTTATACAAAGTCATGAGTTCTTCCTTCTTCTTCAGGAGCATCTGGTAGTCTTCCGCAGTCTTGGGTTGTTCTTCAACTTCGCGAGTGTCCAGATGTTCGAGTGCGACTGACACGAGTTTTGTCACGGCCGCGATGTCTTGTGCGCTTATGCCCTCAGATGTGGGGGTGCTCGTTGGCGGGTTACCGTTGCCCTGATGGTACGTCAACGGTTTTGCCGGCCTATTTGACAACGAGCTTCGCCTGAACCTATTGGGAGAGAACGTACATTGACTGAGTCGGCCATCATCAAATGTATTCGACTATTCGTACGACATGAGCGCATGAGCTTGCTTGGGTCGCGAAGCGCGAGGCGGGAGGCCGAGGATCCAATTTGTCTGATCGGCTGGTATTGGATTCTTGTGAGATAAAGGCAGCGTTAGAGATGTTGAAAGGAGAAAGATGGGGACCTGTAAGAAGATAAGGTAAGCGACTTTGACAACAGACAGGGAGAGTGAGATCAATGACCAGGTAGGTAACAACCGTGGGAAGTCCGAAGCGCTCAGCAAGGAAAGTGCTCTTTGACGCCCTTTTCTTATATTGGAACCACATAACTTGCCCATGCTCTTTCCGCTGGTCAGATTCTATCGACTCCAAGACATGTCAGTTCTGCAAAAGGGAAGGGTCTTCAATTCAAGCCACAACGGTGGTAAGGCTGAAGT
>NW_026849251.1:0-33213 GCF_030867785.1 Colletotrichum acutatum | reverse complement strand
GGGCGTTTGAATAGTGGTATGACGGCCACGATGGCCTCGTGGTCAGCTCCCGGGTGTAGCTGTGGGCTGACCTGCGCGTGCGCAAAAGGGATATTAGAGAAAGCCAGGTCCAGGACATGTCCGCAATCCTGGGTTGCCACCCCAACTTCGCTGATAAGAGAGAGATTGTGGCCGTCTGCCCAGCCTGCAATGTCATCTCCCCGGTTCCCGTTCCTCGTCCCGGGCTCCCAAGAGTAGTGATGCGCGTTGAAGTCACCCGCGATCAAAGCTCGCTCCGGGGGTTTGAGTTCTAGCAGTATCCCTGTTGTGCGGCTGTGGGGGTCGCGGGGTTGTCTGTACACGTTGACGATAGTCGTCGTTTTGTCGACCACCAGCCACAGTACGTCTCTCGTGTGGACAGGCCTCTGCTGCTCCACCGTCATCCCTATCCCTTTGCGTGTGTAGGTCAATACTCTTGGTCTGGTTCCTTCGCTGTCCCAGAAGTCGACCGGGACGAAAGAGTCGAAACCCGGGTGCGTGTTCAGTTGCACGTTTCCGTCCTTCCAGCCCGTCCAGGGTTCCTGGACGAGGACCACATCTATCTGAGCCTCCCAGCAGAGCTGCAGGAAAGCCGTGTGCGCCGGGGAGATCTTTCCGACGTTGCCCTGCGCAACGCGTAGCATCCGTGGGGTCGCCGCTCTCGGCTTACGTCTCCGAGTCGAGTTCGAGGTGGGTGTAGGCATTCGCGACGTTGTAGTTTGGCTTCTGTGCTGCCCGTTGGCTCCTGCTTGGCATGGGTAGCACGGGACGGTCGATGGAGGTGTTGTCGGGGGAGTCTTCGCCTTCGCCTTCGTCCGCCTCGTCTTCATCCATGCTGCTGCTGTCAGTGCTTCCGTCACCGAGGCAAACGATCGAGCTTGCGGAGGGCGTTCTCGTGCGCGCGCGCTTGGCGCCGGGTTGCTGGTTCTGGCTGGTGGAGGTAGGGACGCCTGCCGCCTCCTGGCTACTGTCGGATCGAGTAGCCTTGTACAGAGTGTCCGATGCTTTCTGGCCGGCCTTCCGGATCCGAGCCCGCTCCTTTCGACCGGGAAGGGAGACGACGCCGTTTACGACCGAGGGCCTCGCTGGGCAGTCTGTGTGGCCGGCTTGGAAGGGGCCGCAGCAGTTGGGACACTGGGGCCTGGCCATGCAAGGTCCCGTTTCGTGTGAGTCGGAAGGTCTTCCGCAGTTGCTGCAAGTCGGTCGTCGTCCGCAGAACCGGTTGGCGTGGTAGCCCTGGCAGCCGGGGTCATGTCGGATGAGCGTCCTTCGTTTTTTGATGGGCAGAGATCTGCCGCTTTGGTTGAAGAGCCTGAAGGGCGTGACCTCTGATGTGAATGATATGAGCCAAGATATTTCGTTCGTGACTGGGTTGGGCCCAAGGCGGGACGGTCGAGCAAGGACAGGCTTCTGTCCTGTCTGTGCGAAGACCTCATCTTCAACGAGTGTGGCTGGGTCCAGGACGTCCCCGCCAATGCTGTGTAGTTTTGTTGGGCATCGCGGCACAACGTATGTGTGCCACTTGATAGGCGTCTCGACTTGGTGGGCGCCGAGGCATTCCGCCAGCTTTGCCTTACTTGTAAGTAGTCTTTCCTGTATTTGCTTGTTTCGCGGCTTCAGAGAGTAACCTGTGCTGATATGGTAGACGTGGGGAAGGTCCGCTAGCCCCAGGCCAACGGCCTTACAGACGATCTGTCGTACGGCGAACGGTGCGATCTTCCGAGCGGCCGCTAAGCTTTCTTCCGGGACGCGGGCAAAGATGCGGAGGTCCTCCTTCGGCTGCGCCTGCGGCTGATCCTCGGCGGGGAGTGTGGCCTTCGGGCGGGCAGAGCTCTGGCAGCTCTGGCCGCTCCGGGTCGCCGCAGTGGTGTTGCCCGCCATCGGTGCGACGACAGCCGCCCAACTCCGGGCCGCTATTGGGCTTGTCTCGTGATTGATCAGTCTCTTGAGGGTTTGAATGACATAGGCAGTGGCTTCTTTCGCGATCTGCTTTCTAGAACCGTCAAAGCTGGCGACAACGCTGTCGACGGACCGTGCAATGGTCAGAAAGACGTCTTTCCGTGCCTCGTACTGTCTAGCTTCTTCTGCAAGGGCTGTCAAGACGGACCCTGTGGCAGATCCGCTCGGAGCAGATGCGGTAGAGGCTGCGGGCCCCTCGGCCGAGGTAGGGGCGTCGGTGGTGGCATCAAGCTGGCTTCCCGTTAGGCTGGGCCGGGTCGGCTGTGCCTCGGCGTCGCGGCGTCGCTTAGCTCTTGAGGTGGGGTTCGGCTCCGGAGGTGTCCCGGAGCCTGGTTCGGGGTCGGCTTGGTCGGCCGACATCAGTCCGGTGCCCGACGGCGGCTGTGAGGCCATCGCGGATGCGGGCTCCGGCAAGGGGAGGTGAAGAGTTTTCGGCTGTTAGTAATTTGGTGGTAGGCTCACTCATTCACTAACAGCAGATGCCAAGAAAAATTAGGCGAGAGGGAAGTTCGTCCAACCGCATGTGTCATCCGAGTACTTACCGTAGAAACCCAAATTTGAGGATGCTGGGAGACAAAGAGAGTCAATTACAACTGCAAAGCAGTACGGATGCAAAGGAACCTTATGCCATGCAGTACCTCAGTAATTTGCGTAGAATAAAAGTTGGCCGATCATCGGGCTTGCAACGTCGCGATTTCGGTCGTGCAAGTTTCACAAGCCACAAGAAGATTACACATCATGAAACAATCCTTCGCTGTCCGCCGAGGTGAAACGGCCGTGACTAGAGTCGATTCTCACCGAGCTTCTTACCTTGGACAGTACAGGAAATCTCAGGTAAGCATGCCTGATACGTTCCGGATTTTCTCCTACTCAGTCTCCCATCCGGCAGCGGAGGCCGCGTGTAGGCGACGGCCGTACTCGGATCGCCGCGGCCCGCTTCGCAAATCAGCGGAGGCCGCGCACGAACGGTTGGAGGAAATGACATCACATGGCACCCTGGAACTCGGATGTCCGTTCGTCGTGCCAAGGATGGCATCTGATTCAGTGTCTCTTTGCCAATGTTTTCGAGTTGGCAGGTCATGAGAGATCAGATTGTGATCGTGCATTTATAAGGGGTCTCCCCTCGTGTCCGCACCAGAAAGCAAGTGCATCGTGATAGTATCTCACGCAGATTCGAAGTCTATAGTTCAGGATGAAAGAAACACAGCGACGTTTACGATATAATGTTGCCATATCACTCGATGGCTTCATCGCGCCCCCAGATGGGTCAACGGATTGGATCGTACAAGACGACAACATCGACTTTCAAGCACTTTATGCCCAATTCGATACGTTTGTTATGGGCCGCAAGACATACCAGTGCATGTTCGCTATGGGCGAGCAAAACCCTCTACGAAAATACCCAAAGCAGAACCTGGTTGTTGTCAGCAGGACTCTGAGTAGCGACGATCACCCAGGCGTGACTATCGTATCGCACAACTTCACCGGCTACGTGGCGGACCTCAAAAACGCGGAGGGCCGGGACATTTGGCTCATGGGCGGCGGGCAGCTGGCGGGGCCGTGTCTGGATGCGGGGATCCTAGACTCCGTCGAGACGGCGATCATGCCTGTGATGCTGAGGAAAGGAACCAGAATGTTGCCGGACTCGGCGCTCACGCCGCTTGGGGGATTCAAGTTGGAGTTGGTGGATTGCAAAAAGTTAGATACGAGTGGCATTGTGAACTGCAAGTACAATGTCAGCAGGGGAATGGCTGTGTCTTTGGGTGAAGCTTTGTCGTTCTGTTGAAATGGGAGCAATGGGCATGAAGAAGAGGCTCTGAGATACCCTCACGTGGTAAAACCCACATAACCATTATATAAGGTCGTTTAAAAGTTACTTTGATTTACCTAGACGAGAATTACGCTTGACTTCATTTGGAATCTTCTGGCATCAATCCCGTCGTCGCCTACATGGGCCTCGACGTGCTTATCTCATGTGCTCAAGTACCAGACGTACTTGACCGGCATGTATACACAGTTTCAGTGAATGAGTAGCGAACATTCCGAACTGATTGCGAATCTCGTGACTATATCTTCATCATCTCAGCTCGCTGGGATTCGCCGCTTGGAGATGGGGAGGACGCATCCTCCTATTGCCGAAACTGGTGACCAGCACGTCGCAAGTGACGCAGACGTGCAGCGGATCTACACAGGGCGTGAATCATACCCCTCAGCACATTTGTAGCTCTCGTCCAACCTTGATCATTACACAGGTATGTAGATCAAACATCGAGAGAAAAAGGGATTATCACATTTCAAATTTTCGAAGCCCAGTGACAGAGTCCGAAAGGTCTCGAAGGATTCGACTTCGCTTCCTGGTGATCGAGCGGCTTAAATCCGCGACGGGTTCCTCCCTTAGCTCCGCTTATCCCCTCAACCTGGCGGTGATCATAACCATTGGGCTGTGGGTTCATAAATAAAGCTGTAGAGGCCTTAAGTGATCTGATTCTTCTCACAGAACTTTCCCCCTTCTATCAAATATGGCGACAAGAACAACTCAAAAGATCCTAATTCTCGGCGGCACCGGCAAGGTTGGTCGCCAGATCACGAAGCTTTTCGCACGCACATCAACCCCCGTCTACCAAAGTTCCCGGAGCGGGGCCTCCACAACGGAGCCGGACGCCGATAACATCCATGCCGTCGCGTTTGACTGGGAGACTGAGCAGACGTGGGCTACGGTCCTAGGCCTCGGCGCCGCCAGCATCTTTCTCGTAGCACCGCCGGTGATGGATATGCTCCCGCCGATGCGGTCATTCATTGATCAAGCGAGGATCCAGAGTCGCACAACGAGATTTGTGCTACTGAGCGGCAGCCCAGTCGAGCCTGACATTAATGGGTATGCCATGGGACGGCCGCATGCGTACCTGAAGGAGCTTGGCGACAGGGGCGAGGTGGAATGGGCTGCATTGCGACCAACGTGGTTCCAACGTGAGATTCTGTGTTCATCATCATAGTGTGAGGCCAGTGAGCTAATAAGAGGGCAGAAAACTTTGCAGAGCAGGAAAATCACCGCCTAGCAGTTATCAATGAGAGCACCGTGTATTCCGCCACGGCCGACGGCAAGATCCCCTGGGTGGCTACGGAGGACATCGCTGCCTGTGCGTTCCAGCTACTCACTCAAGAGGACGCGCCGAATGACGAGTATCTCATTCTTGGCCCCGAATTACTGACTTACGACGAGGTGAGCGCGGCGCCATTTTCAAGTAGGATTCGAAAACTTTGATTGCTGATCATTCCGCGGCAGGTCGCTGGCATACTCTCCGACGTTTTGGGTCGAAAGATTGTGCACAAACGCCTTTCAGCACAGGAACTGGTGGACCGTTATGCCGCTCAGGGCATGCCGCGGGATTACGCGGAGATGATGGGTGGGTTGGATACGGCCATCAAGAACGGCAGCGAGAACCGGACGAACAGTGTCGTCCTTGCGGTGACTGGAAAACAGCCAAAGAAGTTTCGCGACTTTGCAGAGAGGAACAAGGTAGTTTGGGCCCAAGATGCCTGAAAAGTCCTTCAAAATGGGCGGCTCTTGGGGCTTGAAGTGAGTATTGGCTCACCGAACTCAGGTGAAGGTTCAGTGCATGCGCCAGCGACGCCACGATTTGCCTCCAGCCCTTGCTCATACTATCTGGTAGACGCTCGTTCTCAGGGATTGCTCCATGTCGCCTGCACGTACAAAAAAAAAACCCCCGATTTGAAGGGGGAAAGGTTTCGTTTTCAGTCAGCAAACGCCGCCGTTTTCAGCCGAAAGCTTCGGTGTGTCTTCGCGTGCGGGGATTTGCGCTAAGGTTGAAACAAGTCATGAGATCACAAAGCCTCCCTGCGTGCCTGAAAGTCTGCGGCATGAAATGCAAGCTCATTATTCTTACCACAACATCTAATCTGATTGCCCAAGCTCCAGCTCGAATGACTTGTGCATGAACCCCACGATATGGACTCATCATTTGTCGCGATTGAGGATGACAGGCCGAAGAAGGCCGCCGGCCGGGGTGATGACGGGAGGCCGGAGGAGACGGCGAACCCACTGACGTACCCTAAGGCGGCCGAGCCATTCAGTCAGGACCTCTTCAAGAACCCAACGTCGGAATATCGAGGGTGCCCTTTGTGGTCATGGAATACGAAGCTGGAAAAGAAGAAGCTCCTTCGTCAGATTGACCATCTCAGTGAGATGGGCATTGGGGGTTTCCACATGCATGTCCGGACCGGACTGGATACCGAGTATATGGGTCCAGAGTTCATGGACCGTGTGCGGGACTGCGTGGAGTATGCGGAGAGTAAAGGGATGCTTGCCTGCTTGTAAGTAACCGCAAATCCCGATGATTTTCTGATGAGATTGCTGATGACACTCATCAGATATGACGATGATCGGTGGCCCTCCGGCGTTGCTGGAGGCAAGGTAGTCAAGCAGTACCCGGAGCACAAGACGAAGCACATTCTGTTCACGCCGTATCCATATGGCTCTGTTGAGCTTGGCGGGTAAGTCCTTAGGCCATCTTTATTGAATCCATCTCACACGAGTTTTAGTGGATGCGCCCCAAGTTCAGCACAGGCCTGCCGGAGTGAAGAGGGATACCTCTTGGCACGCTTCTCAATCACACTCGATGAGAATGGCCGCCTGAAGTCGAACAAGAAACTCGAGGAGGGTGAGGATGCTGAACCAGGTGGAAGAGTTTGGTACGCATATGTCGAGATCAATCCCCCGTCATCTTGGTTCAACGGGCAGACCTACATCGATACAATGAGCACCGAGGCCATGAACCGCTTCTTGGAGAGCACCCACGAGGTCTACAAGAATAAGATTGGCGACAAATTTGGCACGACGGTGCCCTGTATTTTCACCGATGAACCTCAAGTGGCTATCAAGACACAACTTTCAAGCCCGACAGGAGTGGAGGACGTCTTTCTTCCATGGACGGCAGATTTGCCCGACACATTCAGAGCGACGTATGGTGAGGATGCAGATCTCGTTGCCAGCATCCCGGAACTGCTCTGGGATCTCCCGGGAGATACCCCGAGTCTATCCCGCTACCGATTCCATGACCATGTCAGCGAGAGATTTGTGACCTCATTCCTCGATCTATTGGCAGACTGGTGCAGAAAGAACAAGATCATTCTCAACGGCCACATGATGGAGGAACCCACCCTCCGTTCCCAGACAACTGCCCACGGCGAAGCAATGCGCTGCTACCGAAACCAGACGCTTCCGGGCATGGATCTTCTGAACGACTGGGTCGAGTACAACACCGCGAAGCAGTGCACGAGCGTCGCCCGCCAGAATGGTGTTCGTGGCGCTATGAGCGAGATTTATGGGTGCACCCATTGGTACTTCACTTTTGAAGGGCACAAGGGCTGCGGAGACTGGCACGCGGCCCTGGGCATTACGTTCCGCGTACAGCACCTCAGCTGGGTCAGCATGGCAGGTGAGGGCAAGCGCGATTATCCCGCCAGCATTGGATATCAGAGCCCATGGTATAAAGAGTATGGTTACGTCGAGGACCATTTCGCCCGTGTTGGTGTCGCCTTGACGCGCGGCAAGGCTGTTACGCGAGTTGGGGTGATCCACCCCATTGAGAGCTTTTGGTTGTGCTTCGGTCCCAACAACAGCGGCGACGATGAGATTGGTCGCCGTGATCAGGCTTTTGCCGAGCTCACAAACTGGCTTCTGCATGGCTTGGTTGATTTTGACTTCATCTCCGAGAGCCTTCTCCCGAATCAAATCGGCGAAGATGTCTCGAAGCCCCTCAAGGTTGGCCAATGTGAGTATGATGTCGTCATTTTGCCGAACCTACGAACTATTCGGTCATCGACCTTCGAAGTTGTGAAAAAGTTCGCTGCAGCTGGGGGTACAGTCATCATCGCTGGTGACGGCCCGGTTCTCATTGATGCTCAGGCTGCGCCGCCGGATCTTAGCCTTGACATCGAGCCGTCGGTTAAGGTGGCTTGGGGTCAAAGCGATATCCTCTCTGCGGTATCAGGGAATCGTGACTTGAAGATCGACTCGAAGGATGGGGGGCCGACCGATACCCTCCTCTATCAGATGCGCCAGGATGAGGAAGAAAGATTTGTCTTCATCTGCAACACGGATAGAAATAATCCGTACGACACGCTGGTCAATATCAAGGGCGACTGGGACGTTGAGGTTTTGGATACCTTCACCGGTTCAACTCATCACCACAAAGCTCGTTATGAAGGTGGTTGGACAGTCTTCGATCACAGATTTGAAGGCTGCGCAAGTCTACTCTTGAGACTTTACCCCGTGCCAGGGGAAGAACTGTCTTTTGTCAGTATCGAAGAAGCAGTAGCGCTAACTCCAGCTGAACATGCGTCTGCGGAGCTCAAGCTCGAAGAAGTTGTGCTCTCAGAGCCAAATGTCCTGATGCTCGACTACGCGATGTACAGAATCGACGATGATCCATGGGAGGACTCTGCACGACAGGAAATTCTCAAGATCGACAATGAAATTCGAGGACGGCTTCGCATCCCGGCTAAGGGTTCCGCCTGGAAGCAGCCCTGGTCCGTCCCGCAGTCAGAGCGAGCAGCAAAGGTCTATGTTGACCTCAGATTCGAGTTTGATTCCACCGTCATTATCAAGACTCCAGCCTACCTCGCAATGGAAAATCCCGAGAACGCGAGAATCGCCGTAAACGGCCACAAACTGCCAGTCGAGGAGAAAAGACTCTCTTGGTGGGTCGACGAGGATATCAAAACGATTTCGGTCCCGAAGAGGACGATTCGCAAGGGAAATAACATCATTGAGCTCAGTATGCCCTTTGGTGTGCTGACCAACCTAGAGAGGATATACTTGCTAGGAAGATTCAGTGTCGAGCTGAAGAATAATCTGCCTATACTATGTGAACGAAGACAGAGCTTGGGTTGGGGCGATGTAGTTACCCAAGGTCATCCATTTTATGCTGGTAACGTGACGTACAACTGCAGCTTCTCGCTAAAGTCTCGGTCGGCTGTCACTCTCTCGATTCCAAAGTTTGCGACACCCGTCATCAAGGTTCAATGGAAGGGGAACAGTGGGCACATTGCGCTGCAGCCAAGGAAGCTAGATCTCGGTGAGCTAGAAGCCGGGAAACACGAAATCTCGATTACAGCCTTCGGTTACCGGTACAATTCATTTGGCCACATACATCTCACAGAAGGAATATTTGGATGCTGGCCTGACCAGTGGCGAAGTAAGTAATCCAGTGATAACCGTTGCATGGCAGAATGCTGACATGATGCTCAACAGCTGGCGGATGGGCTTGGAGCGAGGAATATCTGTTGAAGCCTACCGGAGTCCTGGAAAAGCCTTCGTTGATTGTGGAATCAAAGGCTGGCGAGGGAAGTGAAGAATGGATTGTCTTGGCCGAGTAAGTACCTCGTCTTGACTTTATTCAAATACGTTTGAGGAGACGGGCAAAATCGTTCGGCTTTATGGTCATGGGCGCTACTGGTGATATTTCACTGTAATACTACTGTTCTGAAAAAGAAGTGAGAACTGAAATGTCCTGTCAAAATTGACTACGGAGGGGCGTCCTATTATACATTTGGGCGTCTTCCAGCTGAGCTTCGTATGTCGCAACTGTTTTTCATCCACTGAGACCTCTAACCTGAAGAGACATGGCACCGATTCCATCATCACCGACATCTACAGGAACGCCGACCCTATCAGATGTCTGGGGCAACGAATCTGCCGAAAATAGTGTACCGTTGCCGATGAGATCAAGGTCGGCGCCGGTGAGCTGATGTTGTCTGTCAGAATGGTACTTCACAGAGACTGCAAACATGTGGAGCGTTCACTTACACCGTACAGAGATGACGGCCCGACTGCTTGATAACAGACAAGACTGCCGTTGCTTACGCTGCAGGGCTCGTAGCCACGGATGGCGACCTTCTCGACAGGGGTTCCGACAGTGTTGAATGGATAGCAAGCCAAGCTGCCCGTGATGAAGTTGCCGTACCCGTTGATGCAGCCAATTCTTTGGCCGTTTTGGAATACAAGAAGCTCAAATGTTCTGGGAAGTGTTGCAAAAACACCGCAGAAGGAGCCAACAGTGAGGGCGATGAATTTCGGTTGCATTTTGAAACTTCAGATGGGATCAATATTGGTTGGAGAAGTACCAAGACTCGAGCTTCTTCTAGTCATTCGATGGCCTTCGATGCGCGACATTTATACTTGGATGTTTCCTTGGTTCCCTGGGGATGAATGGGTCTGAGAAGGCAAACAGTAGCGCCACCGTAGTACTACGGGCAGGCCAAGTGCATTAAGCTGAGGATTCTACTCTGAGCGATGTCAATGAGCAAACTGACAACACTAGGATAAAAGCCATGCTATGCAGTCAGTAATAAGACTGCGAGTTCCAAACAAAATGACGAGATGTCACGATGGGTCCATGAAATAATCGGGATTGATGCCATTCAAATTGAAGGCTTAGTTTTGAGATTCCAAAGCTAATTCTCTAAGAACCGGAGACACGAAGAAGGAATCAGGATGACACTTGTGTGATGATAGGATGAAGGGCGAGCACACGAAGTGCGGTAGAAATGAGTAGCTAGTTTGAAACTAGCCTCGACCTCCTGGATGTCGTTTGTCATTGACCAGAAGTACTTGGAGGCGCTATTGAATGAGTTTCGTGCCACAAGCAGGACTCTGATCCATGCAGGATTCAGCAGAGCCCAAGTCAAAGGACATGTACTTAGGTAGGTGCGGGATGATATCCTGTAATGAGGTAGCTCATGGTGTTCTGTGACTCAATTTTCAAGATGCGCGCGCAAGGTTCCGCCGGAAGCTTCAAATGCAGCACGTATTCCGCACCGTCCAATTCCGCCTTCGTTGTGAACCTGTTCGGATAAAGTACACTGACTTTGCTGTCCTTGTGTGTTCTCAATTTATCTTCTAGCGAAATGTTCACTTCAGTCGGTCCGTCTCGTCTCCAGACAGCGAGGTAGGTAGTCTTGCCGTCTGCCGAAGTCAAGGCAAGGGCCACCCAGTCGTCGTGCCATTTGGGCAGACCCAAGGGCCACGTGGGATGCGCGTAATGCAGGTCACCTCGCATACTCTTGTAGACTTCCAAGCCCTCTTTGACAATGGCCAGCTGATTGTCGCTGAGCAGGTCGATGCGGCCGGATAGGTAGACGCGGCCCATTATACTGTTGACGACGCTCAGGGCGTTGAGCTCATCGGTCCATCCGGGCTGAGGATAGGCCTAGCTGGCACTATGTTCCGGAGTCACTGCCGTTAGACATGCGGCTGCGATAGCCGCGTAGAGCTTGGGATCTTGCTGGTCGCTCGTAGACTGGATTGAGTGGACGGCTAGCATGGCGTAATCAAGACGGTTCGCCCCTCCAGAGCATGTCACAATCACGACGCCGGGATAGTTGTCCAGAAGTGCCCTGACCCAGGCTAGATAGGCGCGCGGACTTTGTTCTCATCTGTATCTCCCATGAGACAGTTCATGTAGTCATTGAAGATGATTGGCATCCTTTCCATGTCGTCGTGCGGCCTTCGAATCTGCCTTCTATAGTCGGTCAGAGCGGCAAACGTCGCCTGTTCGTCGCCCTTGACGCGACAGCAAGCAACTGGAACAGTCGTAAAGGACTGGCCGGGTGACAATCGCTTTTTCCAACCGTGACTACTCAGCATAGGACCAAAGGCGGCGAGGTAGATGCTATCCTTAAAGTCGCCTAAATCCCATCTCCACGATGCGTTGTTCTCGACCTGCCACATCCATGTATCCTCATTGTTTCGTTGTTTGAGAGCGCCCATAGGAAGATGGCCACCCGTGGAAAAGGACCCACGGGAGCTCAGCTCGAAGTGGGCAAGCGAAGCCAGGAGGCCATCTCCCAACTCCAGAACGCCATTGTTGTCGAGACCGACGCTTGGGAGGGAGCGCTCCTCCCATTGCCCCTCGCGAAACCATGTGCTGTTGGCGTGGAAGAGTGAGTAATCCTCAAACCATCGGTCAGAAGTGGACGTCATGTTACCGATCATCAGAGTGGATATGTTGGAGAGGACGATGTCTTGATTGTTGGTGGACTGGTTCGTAATGGTGGTTTGGGCGCGCACCACGGGAATGCTACCGTAAATGGTGAAGCTAGCAACCACATGAATGTTTGTGGCATTGTCGCTGCAATCCACAGTCAGCGTCTCTTTAGAGCCGTCGTCACTTTTGATGATTCTGTGGCTCTGGTACCGCAGTCGGTCAGAAAGGGTGGTGTCAACGAGCGTCTTGGCCGTCTTGATGTCACCACTGCCTTCGGCGCTCACACGGATACTGACGAGCGGAAGCTCAGAAGATTCGAAATTGGGCGAAGAACGTGGAGATGGCTCCACAGTGGTTGGCAAGATACGATCAACGCAGATGACGCCATCCTTGTTGATCAAAAAGTCAATTTTGAGGGCGTCAGTATGCCATCGAATTGTCTGTATCTGCTTCTCACCCATATCCGGCTCTTAAATCCAAGTCTTAATAGAATTGGTCTGGTGTGTGGTGTGGTGTTGCGTTGTGTCACGAAGGAATGAGGCAGTATCAACACAACGGATGATAGCAGCACTGGGATTGAGAAGTAATTACTATCTACTTACATTTAGCAAGCTTTTCTTAATGATCCCTTATGTCCCTTGAAAAATGAGCTATGTTGAGTAAGGCCTGCTTGATGAGGTATCCCAGGCACTCAGATCTGTGAATTGGAACAAGCGCTACGCCAGAGGTGCGTGTCGTAACGAGCTGCATCGAGCGGCCGATCGAGAGTCATTCGCCGAGTAGCGATACCGGCGCCCCGATCAGCCCCACCTCCACCCCCACACCCAGGCCCGAAAGTTGCGCTGGCGCCCGGGGTTGTGAGCGAGGAACAGCACAGTACTGGTGGCAGCGTTCTGCAGCCTACCGCATGCATCGATCCTGACAACGCAACTTGTCTTAATGCACTCCATGGCGATAGTCACGAACTATCTTTCTTCATGTCAGGCCAGTACCCAAGGCACCCATTACCTCGCGTGGGTACGGGGGCTGAAGGTAGGTGGGGTGGGGGTTCACTCAGTGAATCCATGACCGTCACCACATTCCACCCACAGTCTAGCAGAAACTTCCACAACTGTTCCAGACCTGGTCTATCCAAAGCTCTCCCTAGTAGTCACGCTTCTTTGGAACAGTCCCCTCTCAGAGCTTACATGTTTCAAGTAGCTTGAATCATCATCTCCAGATCGCTCAAACACTACACGTAGCGAACTACTGCAGCTTATTTACTTTTGAGTGAGAAGCTTGCCGCGACCACGATGTTGTGTTCTTGTGACTAAAGGCGTAATGAGACTCATTGAATGAAAACATATTGATCCATCTGTCAATACTACGAACTTGCATAACAATGGTTGATTCTTCACGATGGTTATTTACTTCAACTCCCTGATAGTACATGTATACTACATATTTGCCCATATTCAGAACCTGTTGCAAGAACCATAGCCAGCTCCTAGCCGATCACGATAGTCTGTTGAAACAATTTCATTATGCAGTGGCTTTGCCTCATGAATTGAAATTCTCTATTCCTGACGGACTCCTAACTTCTATCATGACCATCCTATCTCACCTTGAGCCTTGGCGTCCAGACTCGCATGGCGCCGTTGCCTTCACGATTGGCGCGTAGGAAATAAGGAATAGCTGTCAACTGCAGTGGCTCGACATCATATTCCCACGCCTTAGGACCGTAAAGCCGACTCGGCTCGCCCGTGACAACGCCCACGTCGGCTAACTTCCGGCCTGTGACCTGGAGGGGAACCACATCATGAGTGGTCGCAACAGATACAGGCGATCCCTCCTGCGGTGCTTGCTCATCTTCCAGGGCGATGTGGTCAATATCTACGGCTTCGTTATCCACATCCTCCAGGCAGTACACGAACGGTCCCCGACGGAGACAGACCGCGTCTTTGCCCGTCTTAGGGTGCGCGTATAGCCGGTGAGCCGGTGTTGGAAGTGAGAGGCGTAGTTCAGTGTCTGCGAGGACGGTGGTGATGTGTAGATACCCCTGATTGAGCTCACCTTGCTCAGAGCAGCTGTACCCTTGGTCCTGCACCCAGTCAGGAATCCGCAACGCCAGCCTGGCGGCACCCTCAACGCGGATAGTGATCTCGCTGGACCAGGGCATCTTGGTCATGACGGATAGCTTAACCCCTTTGCCTGCCAGCGTCAGTTCCACCTCACTCTGGACGTAGATATGGACGGCAACGAGGCCCTCAGCATCATCGGTCGAGTAGAGGAGTGAACCCAGCGACCCAACAAGCTTAGCCACGTTGGGTGGGCAGCAGGCGACGCCAAACCAGCGCTCACGATCCTTTGACTGTCCGGTCTTGGTTCGTAGGACGTTCTGGTAGTAGAAGGCCTCGCCGTCAGAGCTGATGGCGCCGAGAAAGCCGTTGTACAGGCAGTTCTCCATGACGTCCGCGTACTCTGATTTGAGCTCCATCTGGAGCATTCGCTGACACCACATAATGAGAGCAAAAGCTGCGCAAGTCTCGCCGTAGCACCCCTCCATCTCTAGGTCGTTGAGGATGTAGGCTTCGCCGAAGCCCTCGTTCTGGCGGTACGAGCCAATGGCGCCCGTAACGTACATCTTGCAGTCCACCATGTTCCTCCACAGCCGCTGAAGCGCCTGCTTGCACTCGGCCACATCAGGATCCGACGCGGCCTCGAGGCGAATAAGGTCCGTGACGGCCGTGTAGTAGTACATGGCTCGCACGGCATGTCCCTTGATCTCGGTCTGCTCGCGTATGGGTAGGTCAGCCTGGTTGTAGGCATAATCTCTAGGGCCATGGAACCAGCCTTTGACCTCGCTGCCCAGACCGTCGTACGGATCGGCACCGCGTGCAAAGGCTTCGTGGTCAAAATACGTCTCGCCATTGTCGTCCTGTGTGCCTCGCTCTAGAATGAAGTACTTGGCGAGCTTTAGGGCTAAGAGGTCGCCCGTCATATCGTAAAGGCGAAGCAACCCAAGCTCGATTTCCTGGTGGCCGGGATATCCGCGCTTCTTGCCCTCCTCACGGCCAAAGACTGAGTCGAGGTGATGCATGGATTTGACTGCCACTTCCAGAAGGCGTCCGCTTTTGGTGAGAGTCTCGTAGGCTACGGTTGCCTCGTATAGATGTCCAAGACAGTAGAGCTCGTGGAGATCGCGCAGGTTGGTCCAGCGATTCTCGATGCCACGGACCGTGTAGAAAGAATTGATATAGCCGTCCGGGTGCTGGGCATTGCGAATCATGTCGACTGTGTCTTCCACAACGCGTAACATATCCTCGTTCGGGTGGATGAGTAGAAAGTTACAGGCTGCCTCTGTGGTCTTGTAGATATCGCTGTCCCAGAAGGCGTGGGGCTGCGGTTGGTGGCCTTTCTTCCATGTGAGGCAATCCCAGTGGCCCTCGGTCTTTTGCGCCTTGATGATAGAAGGCACCGTAGACTCGCGGACACATCGCTGGAACTTGGCCCAGAATGGTGATGTCACGCGGATACTCTGAAATGACACGCTGCTAAGCGGCATGCTGGATGGCGGAAAAGAGATTCTACGTTTGAGTTCCTGTAACTTGGTACTTGTCCGAGATGAGAGTTCAGTTTCGGAAAGGGCAAGGTCGACTAGAATGTAAGGAGGTAAAGGGGAGCGTTGATGATTAAGAAGCCTGGAGAAATAAGATGTTCATACATTCTCAGCTATTGAGCCTTCGACGCTGGAAGACCTGTGGCCATTTGAAGCAACGAGTCGGACCTGAATGCAGTTGGCGACACAGGATTCGCGCTTGGTTAATGGGAGGGGACCCAGTTTGGTCCAGTGATGGGCGAGGTTTATCCAGACCCATTCTACGCACGCTAGAGGATATCTGTCCTCGAGTAGTCATATCAGCATGCCCTTGAAGCTGTAGATCCGATGGCGTTGATGACACCGGCCTAATGCAAAGTACAGAATCACGGCTTTGAGAGAACCACTCTCCCCCACAGTCTTCCGAGTAAACAAACAGTAAACCTAGTGCATGGTAGTTTGATTTAAATCCCATTCCTATTGGCGTGCTAACAACTACTTCCCCTCCCTCCCCCCCTCCCCCACCTCAATCCCGTGGACGGCTCCGCGACAGCTATCGACGAAAGCACCATCATTGTATACTATCTATCTTGCGCTAAGCCCCAAACAAGATCACTCAAGGAGGGATGACCCATTTTCGCATGGCGATTCGACGGTCTCACCTCGTATTCCAAGATCCCACGTTGCACTAAACGCCATTTTGATGAAGACCACACGTCGTTTGTGAATATATAACAGCCCAGAAAAAACCACAGCCCAGAAATGACACGAGCTTCTCAATCAGCTATAGTCTTCTTCACAACACCGTCTTTGCAGGCATCAAAAGCTCAGAGGCACGTACGTGCATGGAGTGCATGGCGTCGCGAGGTCCGATGGCGAAAGAAGTAGTGACGTATAAATAATGTTCTCAGGAATGCGGCATATTTCTACATCGGAATAAAACTGAAGTAGGAATAGCTCTCTAATAGGCACCGTGTTTACATGGTGTTCGGCTTGCGTGTAATCTACCTATCCCTGTGCCCTATCCAACCGCAAATGTGCGTACCACGCGTCCATTCCCCTTCAGATACTGAGTGCCAGTAAACTTCCACTGCTGTCGTCTTTTCCATCTATCAAGCTCTACAGCACATGATACAACGAGTGTGGTTTCATGTCCTATTTGGAGGTCTCTTAAGCATTTTCGATTGTGGTAGTGACAATATCTTGTTTTTCTTTCGATATGTGACGATCGTTGTCCGCAAACTCTGCACACAGGATTATCAATACACTTGTCAGTCAAAGAAGGCCTCAAATAAGTAGATGAGGTGATGGTAATGCTTCCAAGCATAGGAGCAGACTTACGGTCGACATTGGTGTACTTCCACTTACGGGCGGGCACTTTGTTGTCAAAGAGTAAATCGATCTCGCCGAAAGGGCGGTCCTTGGTCTCGGGCAGACGGAACCAGCACCATATGTTGCAAAGAAGATTGGTGCCGGCGTAGAAGAGAGCAGCCTTGGCGCCCCAGTTCCAATCTGACATTCACGTCAGCTTTTCCAAATTTCCAGTTTGTGCAGTGTCTTGAGAGAGTCATGGTAAGGAATGCGCGAAGCCGTAGACGCAAGAAAACATGAAACAGAAAGAGAATGAGAAAAAAACGAGACATTTCCTACCATCAGGGGAAATCATTCGTGGGGTGATAATATTGTTGACGATCCCCGTGCAGACATATGCGAAGCGGCCAATAGTTATGGTTTTATAACGTAGCTTGCCAGAAGGTGTTTCGGCCACAATTGGGTAGGCGACAGGGCCAATGGTAATGACGTTCACGAGCTGGCATACAATCATGACAATGCCTATGGCGAGACGGGCCGCGGAAGAGTGAGCAAAGCCCAAGCTACCGATAATGATGAGCGAGAAAAACATGAACGTTAAGCCACTCATGTAGATAGTCGCGCGACCAAAGTGGGGGAAGAGCAGCCAACAGATGAAGCCACCGATGATGAAGCAGGCGTTGAGTGAGATGTTGAGATCAAATGACTGCTCGACGCTGAAGCCGGCAGATTGAAGGAACAGGATAGCAAAGCCCTGGATCGCGTTGCCACACATGATTTGCGCACACCAAACGACGATGTTCTAGTGACACGATATTAGCGAACCCTACCAGTTGAATTCCCCATAGCATACTACGAGTATTCATATACCACCGCAGTAATCATATCAGAAGAGGAAAAATACTCACGATCTCAGTGCGGCGTAGGTTAGTGCCCTTGAAGCAGTCGATGAAGTTTGCGTTTTCCGTTTCTGCGCGCTCTAGCTCGGTGGTGTAACGGATGTAAGCCAAGGTGGTCTCGACCTCATGGTCGTTGTTTCCGTCGGCATTGCGCAGACGATGCAAGCTCTTGCGAGCCTCCTCAATGTTTCCGCGGCGCACCGCATTCCAGGGCGACTCAGGCGCGAAATAGGCGGCGACGAAGAGAGGCAACGGCCAGATCCACTGGAGCGAGATGGGCAGACGCCAGCCCCAATCACCAGGTACAGTAAGGACAACGCGAAGAACTCCGGCTGAGATGGTGAGACCGAAACCCCAGCACATGCAGACCCATGCAGTGACGTATGGCCGTAGAATCGTCGGCACAAGCTCGGAGGCGTACGTTGTGCTGAGCGTCTGTATACGATGTAAGTCATTTCATGACACTACTTTATCCGGCAACAAAGGCGAGAGTCATGTTACATACCTGAAAAACACCCCAAGGGATGCCACAAGCGAATTGGCCAACGGCGAGCATCGTCAGGCTGGTAGAGAAGAAAGGGATGAAGATAGCAAGTGCCATGATAACCATGAAAAACATGAGAATTTTGCGCGATCCGAATTTGTCTTGTGCCCAAGCGTTGATGACGAGACCGAGTAGCTGGGAGACCGCGGATGAATTGGACAGGCCTGTCTGCCACTGAGTTGGGATGAGATTTTTGCCTTCTTTATCACTGTAGGTGCCGAACCGAGCCTGAAATTGAGACTGTCCATAGAACGAGCTCATCTAGGGAATATCGTGTACGTCAGTCAAGCCCACGACAACATAGAGAAGAGGAATGGTGGAGGAGTAAAGTTATTTGTATGAAATGAATTACCATGTTGCCGTCAAAACCCTCCATGATCAAGGCCACAGACAGAACCATGGCCCAGAACATGGCAGCCTTGTATTTCTTGAGAGCCTCGCGAACCTTTAGCTGCGCGTCGGCCTCGTTGCTAGCCTTGGCGTCCTCCACCATTTTTCTAAACTCGGAGCTGATAGTGTCGGTCTTGTCAAGATGCCCTTGGGCAACTGTGACATTAGATGTTGCCATGATGACTGATACTGGCATGCGAGAGGTTTGGAAGTGGAGGCAAGTCGAGGTGGGTTACAATATCAAACCTTTCCGAGATGATGGCTCCTCAAAGGGGTTCAAGGGTCCAGTCCGAGTGAAGGGGCTGGGCAACGAGATTCTCAGCGAGCCTTATACTCCTGCCTCATTCGCACGCGACGTACCCAAGTTCCAGTCAGGCCTTATGTAGTCGTTGGATTGCTGAAGAGAGAGCCACGTGGAAGGACAAAATACATTCTTACCATGTGCGTATGGCGTCTATGTGTGCTCCAGGATTAACATGTTATCCAGCCCTCCACCCCCACACTTTTCGGCCGGCAGGTGAGAGTAATAGCTTCCTCATTTTAGGCTGATCCGTATTCTTCAACCATTGACGGCTTGGATCATACTACCCGTATGATGAAGAACACCAGAAGGCGTCTAAATAAGCCTGGTGGTGGAGCTTTTGTTTTTCTGTGCATGGTGATCTTAGAGTTCAATATCCGGGGTAGCGCTGGGCTCATCAGTAGAGAGACAGTTCATGCGAACATCATGCCTGTATCGCGGGAAAAGACACAAGTGGGAACCCAAGACGGGGTATCTTAATTAATGCCAGGGATTGGGCGCAATGGTGTTAGACTCCACCTCCACAAATCGTTCCTAGCTCTGTCCGTATGTTGGTAGCTTGCAAGGAATTTCTGGAGAATGAAGACGCACTAGCTTCCAGGATGAGGGGACCCCGCCATTGAGGCTTGTTGGAGCAAATAATCGGCCGACAAACTGGCCATGTACCTAGAGCCAACTTGGCTAGTTTTGAATGCCTCAATGATTGCGCAGTAAAAAGCTGAAAGGAGAAAGGTCAAACTATGAGGTTCTCTCGACTAATGTTACATGATTGGCGCGGTAGGCTGCCTCGAGACATCGACAAATAGGCTTCGCGGGGGTAGCTGACGGGGATCTCCACATATCCACTCTGCAAAAGACACGACGGAAAGGTGTAAGGAATCGCAGGGTTGTGAGCCGTGGCTGAAATGTCTGCGGTCTTGTAGCTCGATTCGAATCATGGCTAGAAAGTCACAAAGTGCCTGGCATGGTTCTGTGAGCTCACATTGCGCTCGATGTAAAGAACGCGAGAACTTTATAGAAGCGCGATATTTTGTCTTTGGGCCGGATGAATTCGGCGAAGCATACTTTACCTAGGTACACAGTGACTAGAAAGACAATTCTCACTTACTTGCGTGCTCAAGACACTCTAAGCTAACGTGTTTGGTCATCACGTTCTGGCTTTGACATTCAAGGATCATCAAAATGCTCAACCAGCCTCAAGAAAGACTTGCAAGGCTCGAATCTTTGAGTGATCTTGAACATCATCAAGGCTGATATCTGTTATAAATCATTTAGTTACTTTAAGTACACGCATTCTGATGTACCTGAAGCCACTTCAGCAGAGGAAGTGAGCTTACCCTATCTAATTTCATCATGTTACACAACGCCTTGTATTGAATTCAGAGCATATTTTTATTGATATTTGTTGTCTGAATAACAATTGTAAAACCTGATGTTGCTTATTCCAGGCGGACAGAATTGAGGACTGCTTTGTCTTTGAGGATTTGATGAGGAATCTCCGTAACTTCTTCAATAGCAACATGCAACAAGCAGTCGTTGCAGAAAAAAGTCAGCCATTCCTTGCAAAGCTTTTGTTGATGAACCTCACACACGAGGGATGCTCCCCTAAAAACCTCTATAAAATTGGATATATCGATAGGCCCTTTACTGAGAACCAACAATTTCAAGGGCGTAGGTAGTGAACTCATCACTGGGCCAAACTGGAAATTGGATGAAGTTATCGTTGTACGATACATCAAAGGTGCCTATATAGACAGGCTCGTCGACAGGTGTTTTCGAGGCCACCAGGGAAAGGGAATGTCAAAACTTTGATCTTGGTATCGCCAGAAGATGGTAGACCGATGATGTCGAGGTTGTTGACACGGATGGCGGACTACCAGTCTGACAGCGAGAACCATAGAGCATCTTCAGATGATTGCCCTCAACGGTGGCGTAGACATCAAAGTCCTTATTGGCCGAAAGCAGTGTCTCAACACGGTGACCCTGCACCCCGGTGCCGTAGTACTTGTAGACGAGGTACTGACCAGTTGCCCTGTAATCCTGGTTCTTGGGGTTGTAGACGTTGGGCTCACCACCGCCGGGCTTGGTAAGATGACCACTCAGAATATCGTAGGCCTAGGAGGCGGGAATCCAACAGCTCCGGGCCCCCTTGGCATCGATGCGCTCGAAGCTGGCAATGTACCAGGCGCTGAAGACAGGTGTCTGCTCGCTGTCAGGGGCGTACTCGTTGATGTTGATAGGCTTATGAGGCAGGTTATACTTGTCGGGGGGCTCCCACAAGAAGTTACGAGATGTCTCAAAGTCCGGAGTGCCGAGAACATGCCACTCCCACTCGTCGGGAATGGTGCCGTTGACCTAAAGGAAGGAGGCAAAGTTGGTCCACCACTCGTTCGAGACAGACGGATCCGTATTGACGGCAGGACCACCAAGCTTAGTGTTGGGCAGCTCCTTGCGTAAGTAGACATAGGCATGGGCCCAGGCTTCGTGGTACTGAGCCTGAGGTCGGTCCCAGTAAACTTCACCGTTGGGCTCGTTCCAAATATCGAGTGACATGCCCTCAAGAGCGTCGTTCTGGCGCAGATCTTTGACAACTTGGGCGAGAAACTGGTCCCACTGGGTCCAGTCACCGCCATCACCAGGGGAGGGCCCGTTTGTCTCACGCTGGCCGCCATCGGCACCCCAGAGGTCGCTCATCATGGTCGTGCACGTGCTATTGTACTTGCGTACGATACGGTAGTTGAATATCACGCCATTCATGCGTACCTGTCGTTGTTAGTGCTCTCTCTTGAGGGGCATGAGATATGGAGGTAACACAAAAGCGCAAGTTACATACCTTGTAGTCATTAAACGAAGTAATCCATGCGTGGCCTCCGGCTGTCAGCGAGGAACCGCCGCCACGCGGCGAGTAACCGTAATCCATGTCAATAAACCACTTATCAGGGATCTGGTTCTGGTCCAAGGGCAGGCTGTAGAGGACACCTGAGGCGCCATGTTGAGACTCTCCGCGGTCCACTGCTAGGTTGACGACAGAGATGGCGTCCGGATTGACATCACGTCGCGTCAAAGTCAGGACAGTCGCAGTCGTGACCAAGCATATAACGGCGCGCAACATCATGGTGAGAGCTCGAGCTGTGAACGATAATGCTTCTTCAGATCGTTCGGAAAGAAGTCTGACTGGCGAGATGCTGCTATTCCTGGGCCGAGCCGCCGGATCTGGGGTCCGACTCAAGCTCATCCATCTGGTCTAAGAGCAGCACCCCTGCTTGTGGCATTATTGCATCCACAATTACCGAAGCCCAACTTGCATTAGCTCACTGGTCCTGACAATCTCGAGCCATACGATAGTGATCATGGTCACATGTTCTTGAATCTAGACACCTAAAATATTCCGTACCCATGCCTCAGATGTGCCCTCTAACATATTGAAGGTGGAGGTGGGGGTGGAGGTGGAGGTGAGGCTTGGGGACTGGAGGTAGGACCCCATGTCATGCTACCCAAACGGGCGACTTGATGAGCAATTGCATCCATGATCTGCCCCATAGTCGAGGAGTCTATTCCTAAGTAGGTCAGACGACAATTAGAATCCTCCGTATTTACAACATACTATGCAAGATCGCATCAACTTGTCTTGCCTCGCTCAATTATGGCTGCAGAAGAATCTGCCGACAACCGCCGACGACTTTTGTGTTCCTTTGACGCACCAGTAACCTGGCGACGCATTCCTACAAATGGGGCAGAAATTGTACTTCCGCCGCCGCGCTATTGGCAGCGTTTTTGCGTCTGAAGTGGAGAACTATATTGCTACCTTAGACTTCCAGACAGTCATGCCCCTGTAGGCGTCGCCTAGGTCCAGTCTGTGTAGAGGTCTACTTGTCTATCACATATAGACAACATGTGAGACGTTGTTTAGGTACTGGGCATGCCCAGTCCAGGCGCCTTACGAGTTTCATCTCAGTCGGCCCGGTAGATGCAAATAGCTTGCGAATAAGGAACAAGAGATAATGGCTTCATGTACAATCGAGCTAGTGTTTAGAAATTCCACTTTTGCTGCTTCAAACACTCAACCAAAATTGGCACCAATTCCTTCCTTCTGCCAAGTACCTTGCACGAGAGTCCGAGCAGTGAAACAAGCCCTTCGCTCATGAGAAAGATTCCATTACAATTCTTCGGTAGTAGTACATGTAGTATTGGCTGAGATTACATCCAGCTGAGCCGCGTACCCCGCAGATATTGTCCAGAACATGGGCTGCTCAATCAAGATCCTTGATGTCTCTTGTAGAATCTGGGCGGGACCCTCCTCAGAGCACAAATCATCGACACCTTCAAGAAAGAGTTGGGTATTACCGCCATATCGGATGAAATATTGCACAAACTCGTCGTCTAGCGGGCGATCAAGTTGTAACAAGCGTGGCATGCGACGTTTTGTCAAGGACACCTCGCAGCGTGAGGATGCAGGACGACGATTTTGCGAAGGATTCATGTTTATGCTAGTGTTGCCAGCCGCGGGTGACGATGTGTCGGATGAATCTGTACAATGAGATGGGCCGGTAGTCGAAGGAGTCTCGCCCGAGGGGAATCGCTCTGTGTGTTGACTGCAGGTCAAGCTGGAGCAAGTGTTCTCACGTCGAGGACCAAAGTTTCCAAAAGCCCAGAGAGTTAACGCTGCCAGAAAGACTGCGAATGGTTCCACGATGGGGTGTGAGGAGAATCGCCTAACGTGCCATAGGATGGCACCAGCGTGGATGACAGCTAGGCGGGCTTTGTACCTGTCCTCTCGAACCCAGGAGAGAATTGTGATATGCCATGTAGTCCGATCTTCTGATGATGCGTATATCGAATGGGGCAGGCTGTCCATGGACGTACCAGCTGCGTTTGTCTGAGCGCACCGCAGGAGGGCCTCGACAGGTGCCAGTATGAGTAAGCGGGAAAGGTGCAGATGTAGGATTGATGGACTCTCAAACATGGACTGCTGTGCTATGAAGCCAATAGCGTCCCAATGAAGGAGGTCCAGGCAGTCGCAGGTATAGTCCCTCCACTCAGCGTACTCAGGTATGGAGCCTAGGTATTGTTGCTGCTGAGCCTCTCTTCCGCCTAGTTTATGACTGTAGGTAATCTTGAGGTGCACTGCTTCACTGAAATACTGTACCATATCCCATTTCCGGCGAAGCAGCATATGTATCATGATAACGACTCCTAGTTGATTCTCAGGTTGAGGAGAGTTCTGGCTGCTCCAGAGATTGCCGAATGAATCTCGCACGCTGAGTCGGAGAGACTCCTCCGACAGAATTGCGTCCACTCCACTCTTTGTGATGGTATGAGAAGCGAATGCTGTGAACCAGCTTTGAGCAGAGTCCGCTTCCCACAAACCTTCTGCGCTAGGCATTTTGAGCGCCAGTTTGCCAGATGGTATACTTGGAGGACAGTTCGCAGCTAACGCAAGCCAAGCATCAAGAAGCTTCAGACGTCATCTGTGTCAGTCATTTCTGGCCAAATAAACGGTGACAACAGCAGATATTCTCGCTATTCTTACCCATATGAAAAGTCCAGTTCGTCGTCTTGTTTCACGAAAGCGCCATGCGAGCCACACTTGCTCCACACTCTGGCCTTCGAGATAGAGCCCAATTTTGTCATCTTCTTCAAGGAGCTGTAGTTGAAGACAGGAATTGTATACGAGAGAGATGGCGCTATAGCCACATTTGACCAGCGAGGTGGTATGGCTTTGGCACATACCCACGACAGCGAGCGTTCTGGCCTGTATGTAGGGAAGACAGTCTTGTACGCGACCAAAATCTAGCTGTGAAACCGAATTCATGTCAGCCATGACGTGGAGTCAGCAAACTATGGAACCGTAGAAGGCCTACCTCACGTAGCAGCAGGTCGTGTAAAGCGCTACAGAGTTGCTCGCCAAAGTCGGTTAATTTTGGGAGACTCAGATAACGGGACCCAATGGCTGCAACCCCGATGCACAAACTCCAACCCCAAACAGGAATACTGAGAAGGGACCTGTCGACGAATGGGTGCAAGTGGTGAAAGTGTTCAAAGTACTGCTCAACAAGGTGTTCAAACGTATCTCGGCCCAAAAGAACATCCAAATCTGCAGCAAACCTTTCGGGTAACAAAGGTCTTCCGGCTCCTGATAGCAGCTTCGTTTTAATTTCCTGATATACGGATTCTGGAATAGTGAAGCGAGGCTTTTGTTGCTGACTTTTTGCTTGATTGATTTCCTCCAGAAGCACCGCTGACCATGAAGCACCAGGATCAGAGTCATGGTCGGGTACTCCTCGTCGCAGAAAAGTAGCATGTCTTTCTTGAAAGCCACGGTCGGCCTGCGACTGTCGAAAGCCACGGCCATTAACGTAGAGCTGTCTGTGGCTGGTCGTAACATGGCTTCTTTCAAAGGCTGAAGTATCTGTGGAGGTTGATCCATCACGCATGTACGTGATGAACGCCGACATCTGATCTTGATGATTCAGCGAGGATTCATCCAGACCTGTGACCAATCTCGACTCTCCCGGGCTGGAGGTACTATTTCCCGCAATGCAGCGAATGTCTGCTTGAGACGTGACCGAAATTCGAGATCGTCCAATGGAATCATTGCTCGTGGCGATATTTTGGGATACGACTGGCCGATGGATTTGGGCGTGGCTTGCAATAACAGTCGAGCCCTCCCATGGCGCCATGTCGCAGTCCTGGAGGCTTATATCCATCTCTATCTCCATGCCAGCATCATTTTCAGTTTCGTGACTTCTTTCAACGCCCTGAACGCAAGTACTCGCGTCTCTGTCAAGGTTCGAACCTGTGCTCTGCTTTTCATTTAGAGTACCTTGATCAAGGGACAGTCTTGACCTGGCTGGATAAGATTGGGGATTCTCCAAGGACCTAGTTTTCTGTGAGTAATATCTTTCGCCGCGTTGAAAGGCTGGAAGCCCATCATCCAGTTGAGGGTGACATCCTGGCTGTCCATGATTCGGAGTACCCATTGATAGTGGTGTCTCATCCTCGTAGCTAGTATATCTACGTTGAGGGGGGTTGTATTGACACTGGAGACTCTTTTCCACGCAGCGACTACACGGAAAATCTCCAGAGCACCTGATATGTGAGATGGCGCAGAATGAGCATGTTTTGAGGAGGCGAGATGAGGCTGTGAAGCCCCTCAAGCCCGGCCTTTGGCCAGCGTGAAGCTGCTCGTGGCGTCGCGCTGCGTCCCTAGGAAAGAATTGTCAGGGATAAGACCAACTTGTACAAGAGTCATAACAATATAGGTCGGACGCTTCTCAGTCGTCAACTGCACCTGGCGTGGAAGTGGACAAAACCAGATAGGGCCTGGGAGTATGGATAGCTGTCTGGAAAACAAAAAGACAACGTTACCTGCGCGCGAACTTTCTCCCACAGTAGTTGCATTCGATGGGCTTTTCGGTGATATGAGTCTGCTTGTGACGCTTTAGGTGATCCCTTCGCATGAATCTCCTCTTACATATACTGCACACGTGCAATGAGGCTTCTGTCGCCGCAGGTGTCTCGACTGATCGGGAGGCCATGGGCAAGGATGACATGACGCGTTAGAAGAGAGATTACTCGTCAGGTCTTTGATATACAACGTGGATGTGTATGACTATGACGGGTAGACTTCAGACAAGTGTCTGTCCGCTTGGTTGTGTCTAAGGAAGCTTTGGGCGGCTACGGAATCCAACATTCCCTCATGTTCATGTGCTCGGCTGCGTGAGCCGATTGCCGCACCAATCCGCATGCGGCCACTTTGTCATTAACCCCGCGAATCATCTGAGCTAAAGAATTAATCTCAATATTCGAGATCCACGGCCAAATTAATAGTTTCTTCTTCTCGTCTCGCCTACCAAGCGGCTACAGCCGCAGCCCCTGAACAAAATGTCAACGTTGGTCTACTATCTAAATCAGTGAGTCCCTACGGATCAAGGGCATTTACATCATGACCTAGCTCCTAGCTGGGGCTTCAACAAGCCTTCAAACGTCTCTCTTGTTTCCTGAAACTATTTAGCGTTGCCCCTCTCAATCGCCTCTCGTTGCATAACAAGTATACCGCTGAGGTCCACGTGTATGACAGATCCCGCAGCCCCTCACCCGTGATAGCATCAAAGTTCTCAGCAAACCCTAACTTCTCGCACAGCCGTAAGAAGCGCGTGATGATCTCATGGGCCAGATCAATTCGTCGAGCATCATGCAGGCCAGATTCCACAAGATGAGTTCAGGGAGCCCAGATAGGGCCGCGCCAGTATCCGTCGCTCTCGTAATGAGGCGAGGCGAGTTCCTCGGTAGCAAGACCCCACTCGCTGAAGTGCTTGGACACAATATATGTGATCATCTTGTCAACGACTTCATCTGGTAGATGTCGCGCGGCAGCGAGAGGCATGAACTGTAGAAGGGCGGTTGTTTTGAAGGTCTCGCCTGTTATAGCATTCTTGAGGAGGAAAGACTCGCCATCCCAAAATTCTTCGATGAGCGCATTGATCAAAAACCTCCTCATGTTTGCCCACTTCTCGGCCTCGTTCTCGTGTCGTAGACGTTCAGCGACCTGTTCTAGGCAGCTGGCCTGGAGAAAAATGTAAGCCGCCAGGTCAGGCCCGACGGTCATTGGCGTGCTGTCGAACGCGGTGGAGTTGTCCCAACCAGAATCGTTCCCATGCGCCCAGAAAGGAAGACGCGAGGTGTCGCCTCTTCGCGTATCCATTCAAAAGTCCGTCAGTCTGGCGGTAGCATCGTAGAGTGGCTCCAGTTTGGCGTCACTCATGTCCGGAAACTGGGCGAGGAGCCTGGAAAGAGCCCAGCCCTGGATGGGAGGCTTTGTGAACCCCCACTCGACATCCTGCCAGACGATTGAGTCAGGGAGACGGCCATCCGGCGCTTGGTGATCGAAGACAACGGTGAGCTGGTCGAGGCCGAGCTGCTGATCAAGGGAAGCTATAGCCAGCGCATTGAAGCAGTGATCCCAGCTCCAGACTTTGTTCATCCAGAGCTTGGACATCAAGATAGCTTTCTTTGTAAACTTGTGTTCAGCGCGGACCATGGAGGTCTAGGTCACATAGCTAGCAAGCACTTCGGCCTTTGTCGGTTTGTCACCTGCCCAGGGGCACAGGGCGGGGACGAAGTCATCGAATTCCTTGGCCGTCTTTTTTTCCATACTCTCAGGGGTGATATTCTTTGGCGTTCTCGAGTGCCAATTTGCAGGAGTTCTCTTTCTACGTCACTTGTGGCATTGTCTCGCGCACATCAAGCTCGTGAACGATGAGCTCCCACTGCGGGTTGTCGTCTGTGCCCTAAATCTGGATACGGCGGTTGACCCGGAAGGCGTTGGTCTGGCCACTGACAATAATCAAGTACCCTTTGGTGGGAAGAAATCGGTAGCCAGGAAAGGTCTTGTACGTGACCTCAACGCCAGCTTTGAGCCCATCCTGTGGCGGGCGCTCGAAGACGTACATCCCCATATAGACACTAGGGTCTGATCGAACGTCGCTGTCAAAGGCTAGAGGTACGTTCCCTCTGAGTCGAATGGAGCGCAGGTCCTGGTATGTTGCCTCACAGACGATCTAACTCTCATAGCTCCATTGAATAGACGATACTGTGGCTTGGAAGATGGTCGGCGACGGCGAGTCGTGGAAGCCGGGAGGTTCATTTAGCTCAAGACCCCCAGGCAGAGGCCGAAGAGCAAACATAGGTACTGACAAAGCGACACATTGAGATGCCAGGTAGAGGTCGGTCTGTGGCGCGAGATTCAGTGGAGGCGCGAGTCGAGCGGTGCGGCTGAGGCTTAGAAATGACCCTCTACGGCTCCAAGGCAGTATCTTAAGATATGGCTGGAACGCTGTTGAGGGGGTTACAGACTCCATTGTAGCAAAATTCTAGTAATGACTTGAAAGCAATTGATAACTGTTAGTCGCTACTGGAGAGAAACAAGGAGTTCGTGGTGAATGGGTGGTCTACTTAAGCATCTCATACCGGAGGCAGAGTGGTGCGACAGTGTAAGTCAAGGAAGTCGGGAATGATAGCTATGACCTTTCCGCTAGCTTGCGAGCTTCTTCAACCGTCAATGATCTACAGCTCTACTCCCCCCGTTAATAGGATAGTTTTTAGAATGGGTCCTGACTTGGTCTCTTGAATGAGGAAATCAGTAGCGTAGATGCGTTAAATTCACGCTGCAGCAACGATGTCCACCTCCACCTCCACCTCCACCACCCGATCCAATCCCACAGTCCGATTCCAATGCAGGGGCGGGAAAATGTTTCTATGGCTGACGTAGATAAACTAGCATCAGCTTCGAGGACGATAACTGATGTACGATTGCTGCATAATACAAGTGTTAAGCCCCTCTGACGTATTCTCCCCAGCTCGGATCGCCGAGTAATTTGTAACTTTTAGTCACAAGTTCCCTCACCTGGAATCAATGGCCTTTTTGCGAAATCTTGATGGAGATTGTGTTGATACTGATTGTAGAAGGCCAGCAATCCGTTGGGATAACGCCCCTATTTATGTCGAGTGTCAACTTCCCGGATTTCCGCTTCTCCTATACTGCATGTACTGTTTAAGGAACGCGTAGTAGGTTGCTCAAGCTAGTTTGATTGCTCTCAGAATATCTAGTCGCTGTTTGACGTAGCCTTGCACATCACCTGGTCAGACCCGCATCGAAGGTTTGATGAGCATCATCCTCAATTCACTCTGGAAGTCGTTGTCTTCGTATTGACGGCCCGGCCGGGCTTGTAAGGCAGCCGAGTTTGGTCGAGTATAAAATCCCGCCGGCATGTCAAAAAGCCGGGCCCACCTTTCGTGTATTAACAACCATGGTATGTGAACTCCACAAAACCCTAAGTTGTCTTGGCGCACTCTACATTAGCAACCATCATGCCATCCACTTAGTTAGCCTTTGCATTGGTGAACCTTCATGGCCGGGAACTACCAGAACCGTTCCTCTCTGTCCGGACAAGTTCATAAAGTAATCAACTCGAAGATTCCTAACCGTACTAATTTCAGTTAAAAGATGCACGCCCTCGTGTCAGGTCGCGGACTGGAGTAAAGGCAAAGAAATCCTTGCGCGCATAGTTGAGCCATTCGTGGCATCACCGACTTAAGTCATCGCTCGTTCGAGAATAAATCCCTCTTTCGGGACTCCCCGTTGTCTTGATTCCCTGATCACGGCCGGCACCTTCGCTCTCATACGACACCGTGATGTCCTGTCTCCTCATAATTCCTGCAAGTCTAGAGCTCAGTCTAGTCTCCGCCCCGACAATACTATCCTGACTACTCGCATCTTCCATGCCGTTTCGTGAACCTATAGTTGTCGATGTCTTGCCGACAATGTTTCCATTCCTTAGCAATGACTGAGACCCATTCATCTCAATCCCGCCCGACCGCAATCCCGCTGGGTCGCTTTGCTTCCGATATTTTCGGTCTGTTGAGCTCAGAACGCGGCGCCCGAGAGCCAGTTCTAGGGGAGGCCCGAGCATGTGTATACAGGCGGCGATGATTAAAGTATTGCCTTCAACACTACCAAGATCGTTAGCTGAAAGTATTCGATTGACACATCCAATATCCTTCGTTACTGACATGGTCCACACAACCAGGTCCGCACTGTCGTCTTGTCGGTTGTTAGTTAGCACAAGAATGCTTGTGAAGTGTCTCTTACACGTGAAATCTTTGCTGGCGAGACATGGTAGTCTTGTACTTTTGTAAATGGAGATGAAGCAAGAGCTAAGGGTTCCGTCAGGCATGTGATAATAGGAAACAGGCGTGTTGAGCTTCGGCTTCATACATCGATCCAATCCCAAGAGTTGATGTTCATCTGAAGTCTCATCAGGACTGTCGCAGGATAGACTGCAAGGTATAAGTCAAGCGCGGCGGAGTATGCTTAGGCGGGTTGTAATCAGCGAAAGCCTCGTGGAACGCACCGTAAACTGGACCAAACACTTACCTCCTGTCAAAATCGTGACGTTTACGAGAACTCACGGACTCCAACAGCTCTTTCCAGTCACTGTGAAGTCCCATTGAACCCAAGTAGGGGTGCACTGAGCAAAGAGTAGGATGATACAGAGAGAAACCAGCACCAAACACCCGGTCGCCATGCCCCAGAGCATTACTTGATGCATCTTTCCTGGATTCAATATCCTTACGAGAAGTGCCACGACGGCGAACTTTGGCATAGTGTATGCGAAGACGTTCGGAGGAAATCCTGATATCGTGGACAAGATTGCCACGGATTGCTGTTTTTGAGAAAGGGTGTCGGCATGCCGACCATTGCCGCATCGAATGGCCTAAATTTCAAGAGCTATCGTCGTATAGCTGAGAAGCTGGCCAAGTTACGATGTGTCAGCTAAACATTTTGGCCATCTTTATGATCCAGACATTGCTCCTTGAAAGGGACTAGTATCAACGGACCAGAGAAAGAACCGTAAGGTGATCATCTAGATGGGTTTGTCCAAGGATCTTGATGCGAACAAACAGTCGCATAGCGACGAAGAGAGTGCTGATGCCGACAATGATACATATTGTAATAGTGATCCCAGGTTCTTTGTTATCTGTTGAGTAGAACGTTGTAGCTGAAGTCGGACGGGTCATCTTGCAGAACTGAGCTGGTTTTGCGGCCAAAAGATGAACTCGAAACGTCCCAGTGCCCCCAAAGATGCTATTCAGACTCAGTCAATCGGAAGTGACATTCTGATTTAGACGCAAGACACAAAAGACAATGCTCCAATGTCTCCGCTAGAGGTTCCCTGTGGCGACGTGCGCCAAAAGCAATCGGATCAGGCTCGCAGAGTGAGGGCCGCTGGTGGAAGAATGTTGATTAAGGGGGATCCGGTAGCGATGTCCATTGCCCCGTGCAGACGCGAGCACTCTCACTTGAGCCGGCCCGTCCAGCGAAACTCAACCTTGCCCCTTTAGCCCTCTACTCTCCTTCAATTCCTTGATTCTTTCCACCTCTCGAGTTCTGCCTAAACTCACCTCTCTATTGCATCATCATTTGAACATCTGAACTCATTGCCCTGCATATTTGGACATCATGGGCTCTATCCCAAGCGAGATACCTCGCGAGGTTGACATATCTATTGCCTTGACCGCGTGCGACCTTCCAAGCGTGAATCAACATATGAAGAACATTGCCAATCTTACCAGCGCAGTTGCTGAAGGTAATGCCACTGCACGTCTGAGCATGCTTCAGAGCGCTCGTCTGTTGATGCATGCACTGGAGACACCACGGGAGACCATGATCAAGCACTGCTGGGCGCAAGTACGGTAGCCTTCTTCTCGAATTTCAACGCACTTGCTGAACATCGCCCACCAGCCAGCCGCTTTCACAGCTCTTACATATGCAGTTGACTTGGGTCTCTTTGCTCGGTTATCGCAGCGCCAAAAGTCTCAAGACGTGTCTGATCTAGCTCTGACACTAGGACACGATCCTGCTTTATTGGGTGTGTCATCTCCTGCAGGACGATACTAGCTTATTGAGTCTACACTGATTCTCTTTCTCGGAATCCAGGACGAATAATGCGACATCTTGGCGCGATGCTTTACATCACTGAGACTGGGCCAGACGAATACAAGTCAACAAACTTCTCGGATGCGCTCACAATCACCAGCATGGGCGCTGGCTACCCGTGTGTGTACGTGGTCTGTACCTCCCGATCATCCAGTCCACTCGGAAAAAGCCTATATTCTTCTGCGCGTGCGTTGGTACGAATCTACAATGTTAGCTAACCATTGTCATTGTCAGCGCCGGAGCCTGCATGGAGTCCCTAGCCAAATTCCACGAGTTCGCCAAGAAGACCAACTACCGCGAGCCCCACGATGTCTTCAACGGATCCCTACCATACGGATACAACACCAAACTCGACTGCTTCAGCTAGCCCGCAGCAAACCATCCATACGAGATGCAATTTGCACAGCAAATGGGCGCATACCGGCAAGGCCGACCAAGCTGGATGGATGAAGGCATTTACCCCGTGAAACACCGATTGATCGACGGCTTTGATGACTCTCAAGACAAAGTGTTCCTTGTTGACGTCGGAGGAAGCTTTGGCCATGAAATTGATGAGTTCCGCAGAAAGCATCCCGAGGCCCCTGGTAGGCTTGTAGTCCAGGATCTTCCAACCGTTATCAGTCAGATTGAGAAACTGGAGGAGAAGATTGAGAAGATGGGACATGACTTCTTCACTGAGCAGCCGATCAAAGGTAAGAATGCCCAGTTT
>NW_026849250.1:0-33418 GCF_030867785.1 Colletotrichum acutatum | reverse complement strand
TTTTATACTTTAATTTATTATTATCCTTTTTAAAGCTAATATCGTTAATATTAAATAGTATTTTATAATCGATCTCTTTTTCAATATATTATCGAGTAACGTTACAAGGTTCGTCCGAATTATAAAATAATTTTTCTTTATTAAAATAATAAGAATTAGTTTTTATCTCGATTTCGTTTTTTTTAATTTAAAAGTCGATTTTTCTTTTATTTATAACTTTAAAATTAAAAGTTAGCTTTTTAAATACTTCGATTCTATCTTTTTATAAAAGGTTTTAGAGCTATTCTTTAACTTTATAAATAAATTTCTTATCTCTATCTTTTCGTTATATTATATAAATAGACTTAGTTAAGATTTCGTTTAAGTTATCTCGTCGTATTATATAGATAAGATTACTTATAATTTCTTTTATATCGGGTCCCTTTTTTTTAAACTTAAAAAGTTATTCCTTTATACTCGCTAGAAGTCTTTATTTAATTCGTCCTTTAAAAAGGTAAAGGTATTTATTATAATTAAATCCGTTTTTACTTTTTTTTCTAGACTTTCGTATATCTAAAAAAATAGTAATATACTTAATATTATTTTCTTCAAGAGTATAGGTTAATAAAGGGTATTTTTTTATCCCTTTTAGCTACTACTAGTATCTTAGTAAGTAATATAGGACGGTCGGACCGTTTATTATTTTTAGTCTTTTAAATACTATCCTATTTATTCTTTATTATTTTAGTATATAAAGTAGTTATTATTATAATAAACTATTTACAATAGTTATTTATATAGGACTTTTTTACTTATAATATTAGCTCGTTTTTTTAAAACGGGTTAATATTAGATACGCTTAGGTTATTAGTAATCTCTAGCTATATATCCTAGTTTATTATAGTTATAGTACTTAAAGTCCTTTTTCTAACGGTTTTTTTTTTTTAATAATATTAAAGTCTATAGGTCCGCTATAATATTTAGTTATAGTAGTTATTAATCTATATTTATATTTAATATTAGGTTTAGTTCTATTATTTTAAGTATTTTAACCCTTACATTTAAAGCGTCGTTTATAAAGTTAATTATCGATTTTAACTATTATATTAATATATTTATAAAGTTTATCTAGTCGGTTTTATTAAAAGAGTTCGTCTTTAATTTTTTTTTTAAGCTATAGTAAAAGGCTACTATAAGCGCTTCGTTACCCTAATTAAATTTAAAAATAATTTATTAAAATTCCAAAGTATATTTACTAACTAAGCTTTTTTAAATAAGAGTTATAAGTTTTCGTTTAGTAATTCGTTCTTTATTAAAGTTATTAAAGGTTTCTTTAAGTCTTTTTTTAAACTCGGTATAATTATTAAAATCTTTTTAGTATCGTTCTCTTAATATTTACGTTTATTTTTTAAATAGTTTTTTATAAATAGCTCGAACTAAATAAAGGTATTTTTTTAAAAAAAACAAGGCTATATAGTAAACTTTATTTACTTTAATAATAAAAAAGGTTTTATAATAATATAAATAAGCCCTAGTTCGTATAAAAAATCCTTAAAAAGTATTTAGGGACCCGTTATAAAGTTCCGGTTTAGGGTATTTAGCTTTAAATACTAAAGGTAGTCGGGGTACTATAAATTAAGTATAAAGCTATTCGTTTTTATTTTTAAGCTCGAGTATTATATTATATAATTATTAAATAGTAAGTATAGCTACTTTAGTAGTCTATACTATACTATTATTATTAACAGTTAATATATTCGTACTATTTAGTTAGTCTTTTATAAAATAAACTTATTAAATAGGAATAATTAAAATATTACGGCTAGCTAGTTATAGTAAATATATTAATAGAAGTTAAGGCTACGAAGGTTAAATAAATAGTATTATAGTTATTAATAGCTCCCCTAAAGCTATATTTATAAATCGTAAAGTAAATAAAGCTTCGGTAATTAATCATAGTTTTATTAAAAAAGGTTTTTAATAAAAATAATTAAAAGTAATCGTAAGATCTAATATTAAATTAATTATTAAAAAAGTTATAGGAAGTCTATCTTTTAGCCTAGTTTAAGTCTATACTATATATAAATCTCGTTCCTAAATATATCCTTTATCCTATATATATTCTATTTATTAATAATTACTAAGTAGATTTTAATAAACGCTTATTCGGAGTAATTACTATAATTATTTTATAGTTCTTCTATTCTTTTAAATAATATATTTATTTTATTTAACGTATATATAATATACCGTAGCCGCTGCGGGCCTACGGGGCGGGCCCTAGTTTTAGTTATATACGTTAAGTCGTAATAGTTAACGCATATTATTTTTTTATTAAATAGTATCTCGTTAATTACTTTAACTAAATTAATAAAGTTTATTTTATTAAATACTATATATAACTTTAAGTTTTTATATATAATCTTTATAAAACTATTAATATAAATATTAAAGTTATTATACTCGTTAATAAAATACTAAATTTATTAATAATAGTAAAGTAAATATATACTATAAAAATAGTTAAAGTAATATTATTAAATTAAAAACTCAGTCTATAAACGGTTTTATATTTTATTAAAATTCTTTTTAATATCGGTATATATTATATAAGCTTATAATTTACTAAACTCTATAAAAGAATGCTTAACTTTAGTCTTAGTTAACTATTAGTTAATAAATATTTTATTAATATAACCTAGTTTATTAAAAGTATAAATGGAGGTAATATAAATAATAAAGGCTAATATAGACTAAATAAAAAGTTAAAAAGTAATAGAACCTCGTTATTACCCTAATTAACTTTAAACTTTATATTATAAAGGGTACCGGGTCCTTTTATATTTATTTAATATTAAAGTTAACGTTAATATTAATATAAAGATTTATAATTATAACTAACCCTTTAGGGTCTAGCCCGCCTCATTAGGGGCCATCTTCGCCTTTACGGGCAAGTTAGTTTATTAAGGTAAATATTATATATTATTACGTAATAAACTTTAAAACTAACTATAGCCGGCTATAGCTATTAATACTAACTAAATTTAAAATATTAATAACCCCGCTATAATATATTAATCGCCTTTTAAATAACTAAAAACTACCCCTTACTTTTTCTTTTTATTTTATTTAATAATAACCTCTCCCTAATACTCTTATTTAATACGCTTACCTATGCTCTTTCTAAGCTCTTAATTATATTATTAAGTCTAGATTTATTTATACTATATTATATTAATAGGGCGCTAATAAAGGTAACGCTTATTATAATATATTTATTTATTTTTTATAAATTAATATTATAAATATAGTATTTATTAAGGCGGTCTCTTTATATATCGGGGTCGTTTAGTATAATATTTATAGGATCGAACTTCTGGTTATTAAAGAAGCCTTAAGGGTCGATAAGTTATTAGCGTCTCGGTATTTTAATATATATTTAAGAGTAAATAAACAATTTAATAATAATAATAATAATAATAGTATAATAATAATAGACGGTAAGGGAAGTAGCGTTTTTCGACTTTAATAAAAGAAAAGAGGTAACGAATATATATATATATATACGAGTTAAAATTAAAAGTATACTAGATATTAATAACTTATAGAGGGCGGCGTTATTTTAATAATAATAACGAGGGTATTTTTAATACTATTATTATAAATTATTATTATTTAAAGGGCCGTAAACTTAGCTAAGTAGGCGGTTTATAAAATAGTAGCGTTATACGCCCTAATATTACTATTAATTAATTTATAGTTAAAGGAGGGGAAAGTTAAAATAGTAAAAGGAAATCCGAAAAAATAGTCTATTAAAATAGTAGGAATATCTATTAATACTATGTTTTTATATTATATTAACGATATCGAGAATCGCCCGAGCAGCACGCAAAGGCAGAATACTAAAATAAATAATTATAACTAAATCAATAATAAAATCTATATAATAGTAGAGCGTAGAGCTATTTTAAAATTTATAATAATAACCTAGAGAGGCTTGGTATTAACTTTATAACGGGAGTAATTGAAGGACTAAATAAAGAAGTTATACCCTTTATAGTAGTTTAATAATAATAATTTAAAGTTTATTTAGTATAAAGACCCGAGATTTATAATATCAATTACTTAGAATATAATACTTTATATTAATTAACTCTATAAATATTATCAAATCTAAATATAATAAAAAAGCGCCTCTATATTATTAATTAAAAATATTTTTTTTAAAAATTACTTTAAATACGTTAAGATCGGTTTTAGACTATATTACATAATACTTTAAGCCCCGCTACTAAAGCTAATAAATAAAAGCTTATATTAATATATATTTATTTATAGTATCGAAATTAAGGTATTAGCGGGTATTATAAATATTCTTTTAATTAACGAGCGTATTAGAATAAATATTACAAACGACGGCCCTAACTTTTTATAAATTAATTATATTATATCTCAAAGGATTAATAACGAGGCTACTTTGTTTGATAGTTATTTAGTAATAGGTTAAATAAATAAAAAGAGCTAGAGACGGGCTATAATTATAAAGCTATAAATACGTATAAAAATATCAAAATAGTTTTATAATTATTAAATCGAATCGGTAAGTATTCCGTTAATTCTACCTTTTAAAGGCTTAAAGATAGCTTTATAATCGGGCGCGTTAATAAATAAATCTATTATAGCGATATAAATTAAATAATTAAGTTAAGTTAGGTTAAATAAATAGGTAAATATAATTGAAAAAAGAATTTACTAACTATATAATATAAAGGAGGAATTTGATTAACGGGTACTAATAGACTTATACCGAGGTTAACCCGTAGGGTAGTTTTATTTAGTTAAAAAAATAGGCTACCTCCCGGAGAGCTAAAAAGCACCTCCCGGATAGCAAAACTTATTAATAATTACCTAAGTAGCTAGTTAATATAGAACTTTAATATAGATTAACCTCTATAGCGTTTTTTAAATAATAAATAAAATATTAAATTAATAAAAAAAAGGGTATATTAAAGCTATTATTATTATAAAGTTTTATATAGTGTTTTTTTTCTAGCTTTATAAGTATAAAAGATCGACTTTAACAGGATTAGGCTTTTTAAAGAAATTATATAATATAATATTCTTTATAATTATATAATATACGTAATATACTCTAAATACGTACTTAATTTAATATAGTAATTTCGATATAAAAACCGCTATATAATTTAGGATAAGTAAGCTATTATAGTAATAGTAATTAAAAAGGTCGATTATAAAGGTTAGCTATAAAAGTTAAAAGCGGCTTTTTTAAATTATAGAGGTTCTGTACTTTAATAATAACGTAGAGATTTCTAAAAATAGGGCTAAAAGGGCTAATATTTATCTACTCTTTATATTAAAGCTTATAAAAATTCTTTCTATTTTTATTATTTTTTATATTATTTATAAACTCGATATAAACTCGATATAAACTACTAAGTAAACCTATTAATATATAAACTATTAATCTATATTCAATATATAGTTAGTAATTAATAAGCGAACGATGCTCTTGAATAGGTCTCCCTCTCTAAGGCTTAATACATTCTTAAGCCCTCTCGATACCCTAGGTATTATAATTAATATAAATATATTAAAAGAATAGTATAATACTTTTTAATAATATAGAAATTAGTTAAATAATAATATAAATATTATAGATAGCGGGGTTAGCTACGTAGCTTAGTAATATAAGCTTAGGGAGTCTAAGCGTCTTACTTAATTTTTAACGCGATTTTTAAAAAAGCGGTTTAAATCTGCTAAGAGTTAACGTTTTTCGGCTTATATAATTAATAACTATATAATACTAAAAAAACGTACCCCGTAACCCCCTCGGTAGGGGGCGGCTATATATAGTTAAATAAAATAACATTAATCTATTACTTTATATATATATATATTATAAATTCTATATTATATACCGGAATTACGTAATTAATCACGTAACTAAATTAATAATATATTAACTTATTATAGTTAGTTTATTAAGTAGGGCCGAACCGGTTAGTTTAAGTACTATTATTTAGATATAGATATAGATAATTATATAATAAAAAAAACTAGTATATAAAGGGTTAACCTAGGACCCGCTTATCTAGAAATCCACTAGTATTATATAAGCGCACGCGCGATTAGATAAGTAGAAGAGATAGTACGTAGATAAATACGAAAACCTATAATATATAAATAGCCGGGTTAATATAGATATTAAACTCTAATATATCAACGTTAATTTAGAAATTATATTTTATAAAGCTGATGACCTTTTAAATATAATCTATATTATAAATATAAAGAATTATATAAAGGGTCCTTTAACTTTTAATAAAAAAGCGTATTTTATATTAAACCTATTTATTTATATAGGCTAGTATTAGGAGGTTTTATATACATTAAAATAAAGAAAGCTCGCTCTCTAAATAGCTAGAATTACGCAGCAGAAGGTCGGGAGTTATTAATAAAAGGGAGAAAATAGTTAATTTAGTTAACTATTTTAATTAATAATTAAGTTTAGAGCGCAATATACTTAGTTTTCCTTAGTATATAATACATAGTACGGTCCCGGTAAATTGCTCCGTTAAGGGGATTATAGAGTTTTATATTTACTATAAATATTTTTATTAACTATATAGTAATTTCTTTTTAGCTTTATAATCGTAAAAGATCGACTTTTACGGGATAAGGCTTTTTGAACAGGTTATATAATATAATATATAATAGCTTTTTTTAATAGTTTTTTTAATAGTTTTTTTCTAGCTTTATAAATATAAAAGATTAACTTTAAAGGGATTAAGCTTTGAAAAGAAATTGAATAATATAGTATATTTTTAAACTGTATAATAGATATAATATAGCCTAAATATGCGCTTGATTTAAGATAATACTTTCGATATCAAAACCGCTATATAATCTAAAATTAATAAACTAATCTTTTTATATAATAATAATAATAATTAAAAAGGTTAATTATAAAAGTTAGCTATAAAAGTTAAAAGTGGCCCTTAACTATAGCGGTTTTAAACTTTAATAGAAATATAAAAGTTTTTAAATAAAAAGGGCTAAAAGGGCTTATATTTAGCTACTCTTTATACTAAAGCTTATAATAATTCTTTTTATTTTTATTACTTTTTATATTACTTATAAGCTTCTCTCTATTTAAGTTAAATGAATTACTAAGCAAACCTATTAATATATAAACCACTAACTAAATAAGTAATTAAATAACTACTTAACACTAGTTAAAAGTCTAGTTGATTTAACTATATTAATAAAAACCTACTTATGTAATATTTAGTTAGTAATAAACGGGCTAAAACTGTTTAATAATACGTTTTCATCAATCTACCCCCTTTACACTAGGCCCCTCTTTTAGTTAATTCAATACTATAGCTATTATAATTAATATAAATATATTTAAAAATAGTAAAATGCTTTTTATGTTATAGATTTTTGTATTTATTTACGTACTATCTTTTTTACTTATTTAATCGTACGTATATTTATATAGTACTAGTGGATTTCTAGATAAGCGGGTCCTAGGCTAACCCTTTATATATTACTTTTTATTTATTTTATATAATTACTCTATCTTTTTAGGGTCTAGCCCGCCTCATTAGGGGCCATCTTTACCTTTATAAATAAGTTAGTTTATTAAAATAAATATTATATACTACTATATAAAGAACTTTAAAACTAATTATAGCCGGCCGTAGCTATTACTAGCTCTATTAATATAGCTTAAACTATTATTAATAAATATATTAAATTATATCAATTACTTTTTAAATAGCGGAAAACTATTTTTTCGCCCTTAATAATATAGAGTTCGAAGTTAATTAAAGTAATAATAAAGTCCCGCTATTTTTATAACCTATTATCTAGTTCACTTTAGCCTCCGCTTTTTATATTACCTCTATTTATACCCTTAATAAACTCGGCTATATTAATAAAGTATCTATTAATTAATAATTAACTAAGACTAAGGTTAAGTACTTTTTTATAGGTTTTAGTTAATTATAGGCTTATATAATATAAATTAATATAGAGGAGGACTTTAATAGGGTATAAGAACGTCTATAAACCGAGTTTTTAAATTAATAACGTTATTTTAATTACCTTTATAATACTTATTTACTTTATTATTATTAATAAGTTTAATATTATATTAATAAATATAAAAACTTTAGTATTTATATTAATAGTCCTATATAGACTACTTATAAAGATCTAAAGTTATATATAGTATTTAGTAATATAGACTTTATTAATCTAGTTAAAGTGATTAATAAAATACTATTTAATAAAGAGATAATATATATTAATTTCTATATTATTATAAAAATGAAGAGTTAATAGGATTATTTTTAATAAAAATAGTTTAATATAATAGTAAAATAAATAAAATATAGAGCTTTTAAACTATTTATTTATTAATATAGAATTATTTCAATTATAATATTTAAATAAAGGGAGCAAGGTTTACTCCTTAACCTCGGTATTTATAATAGCTAGTTTAGTTATTAATTTAAGTTATAATATTCCTATACCCTTTTAATGTTTATAAAAGCGAAAGAGGACTTAATAAAATATTATATTTATCTTCGTTAATAACTAAGATAGCTATTGATACGTTTTTTATATAAAATAATTTATATTATAAACTAATAAAAAGTAGGACTTTTATAACGCTTTACTTTAAATTAAAGACCCCTTAATAATTATAAATACTTATAATTAGCTACGTAACTCTAAGATTATTATTATAATACCGTTAAATAGTATATTTATTTTAAATAAATTATTATTAAAAAACGTATTTATTATAAATAAATTATTATTAAATAGTACGCTATAGGTACTAAAGAGGATAAAGAACTTAATACCTAGGCCCGTTAAAGCTAATATATATTATAATTAATTATAGTCTAAAAAAAGGGTTTTAGTAATTAAAGGGATCGTTTAGGGAAGTACCTAGGACTTAATTATTATTATAATAAGCTTAGTACTAAAAAAAAATCGTGGCGGTAAAATCGCTTTATATTAGGCTTAGAGGTATTATTTTTATTTAGGCTTAATAAGTTAATCTAAATAGGCTAAGTAGAGGTTAATTAATTATAGAGAGTTAATTTATTAAGATTTATTAATTATTATAATAAAACCTAGGATAATTTTCAATTTTATTTATTATATAATATACCAATTTTTAGATTCTTTAGTCATTACCTAAGTTAACGATTTTATTAATTAAAAAAACCCGGGGTCGATATATAAGCTTTAATTAGCTTAAAAGAGTAGGTTACCTCCCGGATAGCAAAACTCTTTAAATTATTTAGCCTTTTTAAATATTTACTATTTAGCCTAGCTCTATAATTCCTTAACTATTAAGACAGTGGGAGTATTTACTAATACTATATATATATATATACTATATAAACGACATTGAGAATCGCCCGAGCAGTATATAAAAGCAGAACTTTAAAACAAATAATTCCTTAACTATATTGAAAAGTAAATTTCTATTTTAATATTAATAATATCGAAGCTTTCTTATGAAATTAATACTTTAATAATAATAATACCGATCTATTGTTTTTTTTAACTATTCTAGGTTTTTTTTTAAATCTAGTTCTTAAAGGCTATATTTATAGATTCTTTTTTTTAAAAAAGTAGTATTAATTAGTATTATAGCTTTAGGGTTAAATTTTATATTATAGAGGCGGCGCCCGCGGAGGCAGCGCTAAGGATCGATAATAGCTTATATTAATATTTCGAATATTAATTATATATATTTAAGTAAAGGAATCGGTAATAATAGCTTATAATAGCGATTTTTAATTTTAATAAAAGAAATAAAATAATAAATCTATAGTGCGTATATATATGCGAGTTAAAGTTAGAAATGTACTAGATATTAGTAATAAAGTTTATAAAGGGCGGCGTTATTTTAATAATAATAACGAGGGTATTTCTAATCTTACCGTTATAAACTATTATTACCTAGAGGGCTATAAACTTAGCTAAGTACGCGTAGTTTATAAAGTAGTAGCGTTACGTATTTAATATTACCGTTAATTAATCCCTGATTATAAACTTTATAAAAAGAAATGTTAAAAAAGTAAAAGAGAAATTCAAAAAAAAGTCTATTAAACTAGTGGGAATATTTACTAATATTATATATTAGTATTTTATAAACGATATTGAGAATCGCCCGAGCAGTACGTAAAGGTAGAAAATCAAAATAAATAGAGGTATATACTTTATAGTAATATACGTATTCGCTACGATAACTATCTTGAAATTTTAACATATCTCTATAAATATAGTTAAAGTAATTGTATTAATATTTTATATATATCGTAACTCTAGAGCTTTTATTAAATAAGATATTCCTCAGACTATTCCTTACAAAATATTTAACGTTCAAAAATAAATATTTAATATATTTAAAATAACGCAGCTATAAAATCCTTTATTTAATATTATTTAATACTATTTCTTCCTCGCTCTATTATTTTCAAATACTAGGTTATAATAGCTATTTACTTATATAATACCCTATTGTCTTTTTTTATTAAGAGTACTAAATTAGCTTTTTACTTATTATTAAAATAGGTCGGGGTCTTAATTAGAACTTAGTTAATAGACCCCCTTTAAGCCTTTTATTAAAGTTAATTTATTACGGCTTTTTAAATAAATAGCTTTATTTATAGCTAGTCGAGCTTTAACTATTAAATATTATATTAATTTAATATCGAGGTTATTAACTCTATTAAAATAGTATAAGCTCTATAAAAACTAGTTCTATTACGCTCTTTAATTTATTATAAAGAGATATTATCCCTTTGGGGTCCAGCCCGCTTTATTAGGGGCTATTTTCGCTTTTACGGGTAAGTTAGTCTATTAAAATAAATATTATATATTACTATATAATAAACTTTAAAACTAACTATATTTAATAGCCGGCTATAACTATTAATACTAACTAAGTTTAAAATATTAATAACCCCGCTATAATATATTAATTACTTTTTAAATAGCTAAAAACTATACCTCACATTCTCTTTTTATTTTATTTAATAATAGCCTCTTTTTAATACTCCTATTTAATACGCTTATTTACGCTCTTTTTAAGCTTTTAATTATATTATTAAGTTTAGATTTATTTATATTATTTTATTATATTAATAAAGCGTTAATAAAGGTAACGTTTATTATAATATATTTATCTATCTTTTAGAAATTAATATTACGGATATAGTATTTATTAAAGCGGTATTTCTATATATTAGGGTCGCTTAGTATAATATTTATAGGATCGAACTTCTAATTATTAAAAAAGCCCTAAGGGTCGATAAGTTATTAATATCTCGGTATATTAATAACGTATATTTAAAGTAAATAATTTAATAGCAATAACGATAGTAATAGTATAATAATAATAATAAATAGTAAAGAAAATAGCGTTTTTTAACTTTAATAAAGAAAACGAGGTAACGAATATATATATATATATATATATAAACTAAAATTAAAAGTATACTAGATATTAATACTTATAAAGGGTAGCGTTATTCTTAACGACGGTAACGAGGGTATTTTTAATACTATTATTATAAACTATTATTACCTAGAGGGGCTATAAACTTAATTAAGTAAACGGTTTATAAAGTAATTACGTTGTACGCTTAATATTACTATTAATTAATCTATAGTTAAAAGAGGGAAAGTTAAAAAAGTAAAAAGAAATCTAAAAAAAAAAGTCTATCGAGATAGTAGGAGTATTTATTAATACCGTATATTAATACTATATAAATAATATTAAGAATTACTTAAGTAGCTAGTAAAGGTAGAATATCAAAATAAATAAAGAGATATTATAATACTTAGGTTTAAAATCTAATAATAAAGATTTAAAAAAGACGTTTTTTAAAACTGTTATAATAAATAAACCTTTTATTTATTATAAATTAACGATTTTTTAATTTTTAAAAAGATTCATAAAAGTACGGGATACTAAGCTTAACTAATATAAAATAAGTATTATTATATACTTTAATAAAAAGTAAGAATAGTTTCTTTTTAGAGGGTATTAACTTATATATAAGCCGGTATTACTTAGTAATTAACTTGAAAAATTTTAATAAAAATATAAAACGAAAGTTATTAAAGTATTTTAAATAGAGATTAAAGTAGTCTTGGTTTATAAATACCTTGTCCTCTATATATATTTATTAAAAATATAGCTCTTGATTATTAATTATATTCTATATAACGTTAACGAGTCAATATAAATAGCTAAGACCGTTAAAAAGTAGTCTTTAATATTATTATTATTTAATTTTATATTAAAAGTTATATAAATACTAAAGTTTTAATATTTATAAATAGAATAGCGGGCCTATTACGCTTTTATAGATAAATATATAAAATAAAAGTATTATAAATTAAATATTAATTATTAAACTCTTTATATAGCTTTTTCTAAGCTTTTTTAAAAGTTTACTTAGTTTTAACAAAAATAATGAACTTTTATATAATAAATACCCTACAGTAAATATATAGGGTAGTTTAATTCATTATTATATTAATATAAGTACGGTCTTAGCTACGTAGCTTAGTAGTATAAGCCTAGGGAGTCTAAACGTTTTGTTTAATTTTTAGCACGATTCTAAAGAAGGCGGTTCGAATCTATCCGTAGTTGACGTTTTTTAGCTTACGTAACTAGTAATTACATAATCGAGGTACGTACCCCGTAACCCCCTTAATAGGGGGCGGCTATATACGGTTAATTAAAGTAATATTAATCTATTACTTTACGTATATATATAATATAAAAATTCTATATTATATACTAGAATTATGTAATTAATTACGTGACCGGATTAGTAATATAATCAGTTATCGTAGTTAGTTCATTAAGTAGGGCCGAACCGGTTTAGTTCAAAAGCGCTATTACCCAGACGTAGGTATAAAGTAATTATATAATATAAAACAAAAGTAATATATAAAGGGTTAACCTGGGACCCGCTTATCTAGAAATCTATTAGTATTATATAAGTGCACGCGCGATTAGATAAGTAGAAGAGATAGTATATATATAAATGCGAGAACTTATAATATATAAATACGGTCTTTATAATTAAGCTCGACCGTTGTTAGTAATTATAATGAATAATCTTTATTATTAAACTTATTACTATTACTTATATCATTGAATTTCTTTATTTATTTTTCTTTAGCTTTGAATATAATATTAAAATTAATATAGTAAATATAAAGCTATTATTAAATATTTAAAAAACTTTTTATTTAGTATCTTATTATAATTTATAATAATAATTATAGGGTCGTAAATTAAGTATTAGTTAACTAGTTCTTTTATATTTTAAGAAAAAAAATAAAAACCCTTTAACCGTTCGTTATTAGTAGAACTAAATATTATATTATAAATAGACTTAAAATAGGTTTATTTAGTTATTTAGAATAGTAAAAGTTTAAAGCAATTAATATTATAAATATTATCGAAGTTAATTACTTCGGGGAACCGTTTTTATATTTAAAGGTAATAAAAAAGGTCTAGACTAGTTTAATAAAGCGGTTCGGCTTATTATTAGCCTATTTAATAATATAAAGGATTTCCCGCTTATTAAATAACTTAATTAACGCGGCTATTAATAAATAACCATTTAACTTTTCCTAATTAAAATATACTCGGGTATTATAATTATTTACTAAATAAATATAAAATCTAGAAACTCTTTTCATATAATAATATAGACGTTATATACCTAAATATTACCCCCCGATAGAGCAATCCGCCGGGGCCGTACCGTATATTATATATTAAAGAAAACTAAGTATATTACGCTCTAAACCTAATTATTAACTAAAACTCCTAACCTTCCGCTATATTAAGTCCTCTAAGTTCTAGCTATTTAGAGGGCGAGCTTTACTTACTTTAACATACATAAAACCTCTTAATATTAGCCTATATAAATAGCTAGGTCTAGTATAATCTCTTTTTTTATATAGGTATTATCGTTATTTAGGGGGGCTTATAAAAGCCGTTTTAAATATTAGTTTATTATTTTAACCCTATATATTTCTAGCCTATTTATTTTAGCTATTATAGCTAAGCTAGCGTTAATATACTAGATCTTAGTATTAATACCGGCCTAGCTATCTATAATATTTATATTATTACCTAGCTAAATTCTATACTATTAAAAAGTACTTTATTATTTTTTAAATATATTTACGTTAACTATAATAATTACGACGTCGAGCTAGTTAAAAGAGGGGCCTAGTCCGAGGGGGGTAGATTTATTGAGGGGTATTATTAGTTTACTAATTACTAACTATATATTAAATATAAAATAAATTCTCGTTAATATAGTTTAACTAGCTAGATTCTTAGCTAGTTCTAACTAATTATCTAACTAGTTACCTAGCTAGTAATTTATATATTAATAGGTTCGTTTAATAGGTTTATTTAGTAATTTATTTAGTTTAAATAGAGAAGTTTATAAATAATATAGAAAGTAATGAAAATAAAAAGAATCTTTACGAGCTCTAAATAGTTAGATATTAACCCTTTTAGCCCTTTCTTTAGAAACCTCTATATTATTATTAAAGTTTAGAACCTTTATAATTAAGGGCCGCCTCTAACCTTTATAGCCGACCTCTACGGTCGACCTTTTTAATTATTACCGCTACGTAAAGGGTAGCTTACTTATTCTAAATTATATAGCGGTTTTTATATCGAAATTATTATATTAAGTTAAGCGCGTATTTAGGGTATATTGCGCGTATTATATAATTAAAAAGTATATTATATTATATTATCTTTTTTAAAAGCCTAATCCTATTAAAGTCGATCTTTTATATTTATAAAGCTAAAAAGAAACCACTATATACCTGAATATTAATATAATAATTTATATTTTTAATAAAATCTTTAATAAGCTAAGTAAGCTTTTAATATAAAAAGTAAATAAATATTTTAAAACTTAGTTAATAATTATTATAACTATGATAAAGGTTTAGTAAGTTATATAAAAGCTATTTTTTTCTTTACGTTTTTATAATTATTTATTATTAATAACTATATTTTTAGGACCTTTATTATTAAATACTTATACCCCTTTAAAAGACTAGGCTTACTAATTAATTATATTTAAAAGAGTTTTATATAAACTAACCTATTTAAGAAGTATATTTATACCGTTTTATAATACTAAGCCCGTTAACCGTTATAAATATATTAAATTGATTAAAGAGGGCTTTAATAATAAGCTCTAGGCTATTTAAAATCGATAGGTTTAGGATTATATTTAAAAAGAGGGAAGAGGATTTTTTAAATTAACTATAATAAAAAGCTATAGTTTAAAAAATAATAAATTTAAAAAAAGGGTTTATTATAAAGGTAAATATAAAGAAAGGTAATAGGTTTTTTTTTAAAAGAAACTTTATGTTTTTTATTAATAATAACTTAGCTCGTATTATTAAAAGAGGGTAATTATTAACCTTTTATTAATATTAACAATTTATTAAATAAGCTTAAAAGTATTATCAAAATGCTCTATAATAAACTATTAAGACCTTTAATATTTATTATAAAAGAATAATAGACTCCGCTTTAACAAAGTATAAAAAAGAGTTATATATTAAGTATTTTAAATCCTTTTTAAAAAACAGTATATAAAATAAAATATATAGTATAGGTTTTTGTATTTATTTACGTACTATATTATCTATTTATTTAATTACGCGTACGTTTATATAATACTAATAGATTTCTAGATAAGCGGGTCCTAGGTTAACCCTTTATATATTGATTTTTTTCTTATATAATTACTTTATACCTACATCTAGGTAATAGTACTTAAGCTAACCGGTTCGGCGCTATTTAATAAGCTAACTACGATAAGTTATTATATTATTAATTTAATTAAATAATTAAGTAATTCCGGTATACGATATAGAATTTATAATACGCGTATATATAAAGTAATAGATTAACGTTATTTTAATTAGCTATATATAGCCGCCCCTTAATAAGGTAATTATAGGGTACGTTTTTTTAATATTATAGAGTTACTAATTACCCTTTAGGGTCTAGCCCGCCTCATTGGGGGCTATTTTTAGCTTTACGGGTAAGTTAGTTTATTAAGGTAAATATTATATATTACTACGTAATAAACTTTAAAACTAACTATAGCCGGCCGTAGCCGTTACTAACTATATTAATATAGCTTAAACTATTATTAATAACGTAATATATTAATTACTTCCCGAATAGTTAAAAACTACCCCCTATTTTCTACCCTATTTAATAACTTTAGAATATCCTTTCTAGTCTTTTTTAGTTTATTCCTATACTACGATTTTAAAATATTAATAATATTTTAAAATCGATTAAGAATTTCGAGACTATATTATATAAATTAAGCGCTAATAATAATAATATTTATATTAATATATTAATTTTAAATCTTTAAGTTAATAGTATTTAATTTAAATTTTTTGAAACGATTTTATTATAGTTCGGGGTCCTTTAATATAATATTTATAGGATTAAACTTTTAGTAGCTATTAAAAAAGCCCTAGGGGTCGATAATATTTAGACGTTTTAGTATTTTAATAGTATATAGTAGTTTTTTTCTAGCTTTATAAGCACAAAAAATCGACTTTAACGGGATTAGGTTTTTAAAAGAAATTACATAATATAGTATACTTTTTAATTATATAATATATATAATATTCCCTAAATACGTACTTAATTTAATACAATAATTTTAATATAAAAACCGCTATATAATTTAAAATATATAAGCTACTTTTTATATAGTAGTAGTAATTAGAAAGGTCGACTATAAAGGTCGGCTATAAAGGTTAAAAGCGGCCCTTAATTATAAAGATTCTAAACTTTAATAGCGACGTAGAGGTTTTTAAAAAAAAGGGCTAAAAGGGCTAATATTTAATAAAGCTCGCAAAGATTCTTTTTATCTTTATTACTTCTTATATTACCTATAAGCTACTCGATTTAAACTAAATAAACTACTAAATAAACCTATTAATATATAAACTACTAACTAGATAGATAACTAGTTAGATAACTAGTTAAGTGGTCGGCTAGTTAACCGACTACCTCGACGAGAACTATTTAATATATAGTTAATAATTAGCGGGCTAGAACTCTCTAACGATGCCCCTCGATAGGTCTCCCCCTTTAGGACTCGATAGATTAGGCCCCCTCGACGCCCTAGTTATTATAATTAACGTAAATACGCTAAAAGAGTAATATAATACCCTTTAATAATATAGAATCTAGTTAAGTAATAATATAAACGCTATAAATAGCCGGGCTAATATAGATATTAAGATCTAATATATTAATATTAATTTAAAAATTATATTTTATAAAGTTAATAACCCCTCGGATACGAGCTATATTATAAACGTAAAGGATTATATAAAGGGTCCCCTAACCTTTAATAAAAAAGAGTATATTATACTAAACCTAGCTACTTATATAGGCTAATATTAAGAGGTTTTATATATATTAAAATAAGTAAAGCTTGCCCTCTAAACGGATAATAGAAGGTTAGGAGCTATTAATAAAAAGGAGAAAATAGTTAAGTTAGTTAACTATTATTTTAGTTAGTAGTTAGGTTTAGAGCGCAATATACCTAGTTTTCCCTAATACGTAATATACAGTACGGCCCCGGTAGATTACTCTGTCGGGGGGGTATTTTAATAGTATATATTTAAGGATAATTCAAATACTTAATCGTAAGCTAGTTATTTTGAAGTAAGTAAACGATTTAATAGTAATAACGATAAATAATAAGGGAAGTAGCGTTTTTCGATTTTAATAAAAGAAAAGAGGCAACGAATAAATATATATATACGAGTTAAAGTTAAAGGCTAAATATTAATAAAGGTAGCGTTATTTTAATAATAATAACGAGGGTATCTTCGATTTTATTATTATAAACTATTATTACCTAGAAGGGCCGTAAACTTAGCTAAGTAAGCAGCTTATAAAGTAATAGCATTACGTACCTAATATTACTATTAATTAATCTATAATTATAAACTTTATAAAAAAAGAAAGTTAAAAAAGTAAAAGGAAATCTAAAAAAAAAGTCTATAAAAATAATAAAAGTATTTATTAGTACTATATATTAATATTATATAAACGATATCAAGAATTGCCCGAGTAGCTAGTAAAAACAGAACTTTAAAATAAATAGTTATTAATTATATAAGCCGAAAAACGTTAATTACGAGTAGATTTAAACTACTTTCTTTGAAATTATATGAAAAAATAAATAAGACGTTTAGACTCCCTAGGCTTATATTACTAAGCTACGTAGCTATAAAATAAAATTTAAATTTAAGGTATGTATTATTTTAATAAGGGCCGCTATAAATAAATAAAAGTTAAAGTAAAGTAATAGGTTAAAAAGAGTCGGTTCTATTAAAAAACGGCATTTAAAATAGAGTTTTAGTTCGATCCCGGGGTAATAAAGTTAATAATAAAATAGTAATTATATCTATTATAATAACTTAAGTAATAAATCATTAATTAAGTCGCTATATACTTAAAGGTCGCTGACTTTATAAAATTAATTAATATTAAAATAACGTACTTTACTAATTAACAACGTATATTAATTAGCGACGCACTTTTTTTAAAACGCGCTTTATTCTTGATTATTTAAACCTTTAATATATAATAACTTAATAACTATAATATTAATTTATATTTAAAAAGATAAAATCATTTTTATTATTAAATAATTAGATTAACGCGTACTATAGGCTAGAGTTTTATCATATAACGTACTATAAAGATATATAATATCTTTAGAAATACTATATATTATAGAATAAGTAATTAATTACGCTATAATTATATTTAGCCCTAACAATATAAACTCAATCTAATTAAAAAAAAACATTTTTTTTAAAATATTATTAAATAGAATTTTAAAAGGTTTTTTTTTATAATTTATTAATATAAAAGATATAATAAATCTTTTATTATAAATATAGAACAAGATACCCGTTAAAAAGTATTGAATTAAGAGGTTTATTAACTTATAGCTAATTTTAAAAACTACATTTAATTATTTATATAATTATTAAAGGATAATTTAAAAAGATCTAAAGGTTATTTTTGAATAGTTGATATTATTAAATGATATAATAGCTAAATATAATTCTATTAACGAGGATCTATATAACTTTAATAAAACTAGTTTTATAATAAGTATTATCCCTTTAGGGTCTAGCCCGCTTTATTAAGGGCTATCTTTACCTTTATAAATAAGTTAGTTTATTAAAATAAATATTATATTTTACTATATAATAAACTTTAGAACTAATTATAGCTAACTATAGCCGTTATTAACTTAAGCTATTATTAATAACGTAATATATTAATTACTTTCTAAATAACTAAAAACTACCCCCCATTTTTTACCCTATTTAATAACTTTAAAATATTCTTTTTAATCTTTTTTAATTTATTCCTATACTACGATTTTAAAATATTAATAATACTTTAAAATTAATCAAATATTTCGAAATTATATTATATAAATTAAATATTGATAATAGTAATACCTATATTAATATATTTACTTTAGATCTTTAAATTAATAATATTTAATTTATATTTTTTAAAACGATTTTATTATAGTTCGGAGTCCTTTAATATAATCTTTATAGGATCGAATTTTTAATAACTATTAAAGAAGCCCTAGGGGTTAAGAATATCTAGGCATCTCGGTATTTTAATAGTATATATTTAAAATAAATAATTTAATAACGATAATAATAAATAGCGAGGGAGATAGCGTTTTTTTAATTTTAATAAAAGAAAAGAGATAATAAATATATATATATATATATATATATAAATTAAAATTAAAGAGGGTAGCGTTATTTTAATAATAGTAACGAGGGTATTTCCGATATTATTATTATAAACTATTATTACCTAGAGAGACTATAAACTTAACTAAGTGGGCGGCTTATAAAGTAATAGCGTTATATACTCAATATTATTATTAATTAATCTATAGTTATAAACTTTATAAATAGGAAAGTTAAAAAAAAGTAAAAAGAAATTTAAAAAAAAATAGTTTATTAAAATAGTAAAAGTATTTATTAATATTATATATTAATACTATATAAACGATATTAAGAATCGCCCGAGTAGCTAGTAAAAGTAGAACTTAAAAATAAATATATAGTATTAATAAATACTTTTACTATTTTAATAAACCATTTTTTTTTAAAATTTCCTTTTACTTTTTTTTAACTTTCCTATTTATAAAGTTTATAACTATAAATTAATTATCCCCTTAATAGAGCAATCCGCCGGGGCCGTACTATATATTATGTATTAAAAAAACTAAATATATTGCGCTCTAAACTTAATTACTAACTAAAGCTCTGACCTTTTATTATTTCTAACTATTTAGAGAGCAAGCTTTATTTATTTTAATAAGTTTTACTATCCGGGCAGTACTATTTAGCTATCCGGGTAGTAACCCACTTTTTTAACTAATTAAAGCGTCTAGATTACTTAAGTTTGATTTTAGCCTGCGCGTCCTATATTAACTATAACTAATATAATCACTTTATATTTTATTTAAAGTATTCAAACTACTTTTAACTATTTATATAAAGTAATATAATTTAAAAATTATTTTAACTTTTATTATAATAATTAAGAGATTTTATTAAATCTCGATTTTTTTAGAATCGTTAAAACTATTTTTAACTACGGCTTTTTATTAATCAATTAACTAAATTAGAAATTCCCTAGTACTATAGATATTAATAGTTATTTAATACGACGTTTACTACGTTTTATCGATATAAAAATATCTTTTTTAATTATAATATAGTCCTAGATAGTTTCTTATAGTAGCTCGGTTATTAATTCGTCCTTTATATTATACTAAAATACTAAACGGTTATAACGAATATTTACTTTTATTAATTATAGGGCTAGGTTAATAGCTTTATAAAGCGGTTTAGGCTAGTTACGAAGTAGAATAATAGGCCCGCTCGATAATAAAAAACTATTTAATAAAATATTATTTACGGATATAGACGTTAAATTTAGGGTTCTTTAATTCTATATCTACCTATATAGATTAATAACGATATAGAGATCTTTAATTTATATTAAAGTATTATTAAAATCTTAGAAAAGTTAATATATACTTTATAAATAAAATAAATAGACGTACTAGGGGCTATTCGAGCTATTAATATAAATAAAAATTATACTTTATTAACTAACCTTTAAATATCGTTAAAATCTCGAGGATTTTATAGTTATAGGGTAGTTTATTTGTTTTAATGTTCTGCCTTTGCGTGCTACTCGGGCGATTCTTAATATCGTTTACATAGTATAATTACACAGTATCAGTAGATACTCCCACTATCTTAATAGACTATTTTTTTTTTCGGATTTCCTTCTACCTTTTCAACTTTCCCTCTTACAAAGTTCATAACCACGGATTAATCGAATAGGGTAGTTTATATTAATTTATAAAGCGCTTATAGTAAAGTTAAAGACTAGGTAAGTTCTTATTACTAAGTAATAGTATTATAATAAAGGTAATATAATAATAATAAACTATAAAATCTAGAGCTTTATATTCTATTTATTTAGTTATATTACTAAACTATAGTTAATAAAGGTATTCGTAGCGGGTATAAGATTTTATAATAGCTATAGCCTCGATATACCCTCTTTTTTTTATTAATTAGTATTTTATTAATTATTAAAAAAACGGTATAGAGGTTAGCGTAGTTAATAATAATATAAAACTTTAAGTCTTTATAAACGGTTTTAATAAGCGAGTTTATCTATATATTAAAGTTTTTATATTTATTAATAAAGTACTAGGCCTATTAATAATAGAGAGGAATATATATATTAGTTAAATATAAAAGAGCTAGAGTTTAATTAGCAAAATCCGTTTAGAGTTTTGTTTTAAATAATACTAAAATTATTTTCTAAATCTATATAAAGTATATATATTTATAATTAATAATAGCCTATAAATATATATTTAGACTCGGTAGCTTCGAGCTATTAAGTAATAAAGGATCTAATTAATATATAAGATATTATTAAATATTATAGTTTAAAGGTTATAAAAGAGGGTAATAATAGTAGTCTTTTTCTTTTTATAAGCTAATATAAAAGCTTTAATAAATTCTTTATTTTTATTAACTTTAAATTTATTTTAAACCTCTATAGCGCCGTTACTTAGCTATTTATATTTAATATTAAGGTCTATATTTATATTAATATAAAAATATAAAGTTAGAGTTAGATAGTAAATAGGGCCTCGAGTAAAGCTAAATATAGGGCATTTTTAAAGTTAATAATAGTTATATATAGTACCTAGGTACCTAACTCTTATTAAATAATATTAAAAGATTATATAAAGAAGTTATATAATTCGTAGTATTTTAATAAAATAATAATAAAAGTATAGTTAAATAATAAACTAATCTTTATAATATTAATAACTTAAAAAAGAGGTATTTTAAATTTATTAATTTTATATATATTATTAAAGCTAACTATTTATAAAAAGCGCTTCTATATTATTTTATATTATAAACAGGTCTATAGTATAGCCTTAGGTATATCGGGATCTTTTTTGCTTTATAAAATATAGTAATAGAGGCTACGAGTTTAAAAATTATAAAAGACTACTTAGGTAGGGGTCTTATTAATAAAGTATTTAAACTACTATTTCTATTATTTATTATAGACGTCTTTTTTTTAAAAATATAACGGTATATTAATTATATAGTTACGGACTATTATAAAGATTCTATAAAGCTTAATAGTATTATATTTTAATAAGCTATTAATAAAGGCAGTTTAGTTAATAAAAAGTTAATAATAAATAAAGTAGACCGATAGGTAAAAGGATAGGCCGTAATTATAATCTCCTATTTTAATCCTAAACGTTTACTTCTTTCTATTTTAAATATAAATAGTACCTATATTTTATTAAAGGTAGCCGACTTTTTATATTTCCGATTAATAAAGACTAATACCTTTAATTTAACGGACTAAGTTTTAGTTATATTATGAAATATAATAAATAGCCTAGCTATTAACGTAGTTAGAACTATTATAGTAAATAATTATAAAGCCGTAGTTATAAATAAAGGCCTAGAGAGTAGCTATAAGGGTATTAATTAAATTAATAAGCGCGCCGTTTATAAAAGGGTTTTCGATATTAAAAAACTAGTAGTATTATTATAAGAGTTTACTAAATCGACCTTTAATATTAAAATTTATAATAAATCTATTATTAATTAATTATATAATAGCGACGATATAGTAATAGAGGTTAAAAGTCGAAGTAGTTAAATAGAACTAAGTTAAAGTAAATAAATAAGTAAATAAATAGGTAAATAAAAGTAAGTAAATAGAAATATAATTAGAAATAGAAGTATAAAGTACGTACTAAGTAGAAATAGAAATACGTATTTAAAAAGTAAAGGTTTAAGCTTAGGCCCGCGTAATAAATACGGGTAATAGGTTAAAGAAGGTATATTAAAAATTACTTTACTTTAATTAGTTATACGGGCTATATAAAAGTAGGTTATTGCCTAGATAGCCAAATAATACTGCCCGGATAGTAAAACTCATTTTAATATATATAAGACCTCCTAGTACTAGCCCGCGTAAATAGCTTAATTTAATATAATATACTTTTTTTATTAAAAGTTAAAAGACCTTTTATATAATCCTTTATATGTATAATATAGTTCGTATCTAAGGGGTTATTAACTTTATAAAATATATTTTTTCAAATTAATATTAATATATTAGATTTTAATATTTATATTAACCTAGCTATTTATAATATTTATTTTATTATCTAGCCTAATTCTGTATTATTAAAAAGTATTATATTACTTTTTTGATATATTTATATTAATTATAATAACTAGGGCGTCGAGGGGGCCTAAAAATCTATTAAGCCCTAGAGAAAGAGACCTATCGAGGGGTATTATTAGCCCGCTAATTATTAACTATATATTAAATATAGACTAGTAATTTATATATTAATAAGTTTATTTAGTAATTTATTTATTTAAATCGAGAGTAGTTTATAAGTAATATAGAAAGTAATAAAAAATAAAAAAATCTTTATAAGCTCTAAATAGCTAAATATTAGCTCTTTTAGCCCTTTTTTAAAAAACCTCTACGTCGCTATTAAAGTTTAGAACCTCTATAGTTAAGGGCCGCTTCTAACCTTTTTAACTAACCTTTATATTTAACCTTTCTAACTACTACCGCTATATAAATATTTTATTTAGCTTATTATTAATAAATAATAAGGTAGCTTATTTATCCCGAATTATATAGTAGTTTTTATTTTAAAATCACTATACTAAGTTAAGTATATATTTAAGGTATATTATGCGTATTATATAATTAAAAAGTACATTATATTATATAATTTCTTTTAAAAGCCTAATCCCGTTAAGGTCGATCTTTTATACTCATAAGGCCGGAAAAAAACTACTATATAAATTAATTATATTAACAAAATAACAGCGTTATATATTTAATAATATTATTAATATAATTAATTTATTCCCTTCAAAGTCTAGCCCGCTTTATTAAGGGCTATTTTCGCCTTTATAAATAAGTTAGTGTATTAAAGTAAATATTATATATTATTATATAATAAACTTTAAAATTAATTATAGTTAATAGCTAGCTTATTACGGCTAGCTAGTCGTAATAAGTATATTAATAAAAGTTAAGGTTATAACGGCTAAATAAATAGTATCGTAATTATAAATAGCTTTTCTAAAGCTATATCTATAAATAATAAAATAAATAAAGCTTTGATTATTAATTATAGTTTTATTAAAAAGGGTTCTTAATAAAAAACTTAAAAGCGATTATAAAATTTAATATTAAGTTAATTATTAAAGAAGTTATAAAAAGTCTATTTTTAAGCCCGGCTTAAATCTATACTATATATAAATCTCGTTTTTGAGGATATTCTTTATTTATATATTTATTTAACGGGCTCTATATTCTATATATATAAACTTCTTTATTTTTCATCGTTACGTTACTTATTCTATAGTTCTTTTATTTCGTTAAAATGATATATATATTTATCTATTTATATATATATAGTATACTATAACTACTACGAACCTACGGGGTAGGCTCTAATTTTAATTATATATATTAAATTATAATATTAAATCTCTTTTTTAAAGGTCTAGTCTTATAAACCTTTAAATAAATAATTATAGTCTAGGTTAAGATCCGTTAAGCCAATCAATTTATAATATATTATTATAATATTAAATTATATTAAAAAACGGTCTTTAAATTATAATATTTTAAAACTTCGTTCTACTTATAATAATATATTTAATTGTTTTAGTTTTAATAACGCTCTACTTTATATTCAGTATTTCTATATAAAGTGCTTATATTAAATAGCGGAGGGTATAGAAACATATTAAAATTATAAAGCTTTAAAACGTTTTTATGATAATTATATAGTTATATCGAGCTATAAATATATTCGTTTTATATATTATAGGTTTTCGCATTTTATCTACGTACTACCTCTTCTACTTATCTAATTGCGCGTACGCTTATATAATATTAGTAGATTTCTAGATAAGCGGGTCCCAGGTTAACTCTTTATATATTAGTTTTTTTATTATATAATTACTTTATACTTACGTCTAGGTAATAGTACTTAAACTAACTAGGTCGGCCCTATTTAATAAACTAATTATACTAAGTTATTATATTACTAATCTAGTTACGTAAGCACTAATTATATCACCGCGCGTTATATAGGTCTAGTATATAATATAGAATTTATAATACGCGTATATATAAAGTAATAGATTAATATTATTTTAATTAGCTATATATAGCCGCCCCTTACCGAGGGGTTACGGGGTACGCTTTATTAATATTACGTAGTTATTAGTTACGTAAGCCGAAAAACGTTAACTACGGGTAGATTTAAACCGCCTTCCTTTAGATCGTACTAAAAATTAAATAAGCGCTTAGACTCCCTAGGCTCATACCACTGAGCTACGCAGCTATATTCGTTTTATATTCTCTTTTTATTTTTTATTAATAGAATTATAATACAGTACTTAAATAATTAACGTTAAAAATTAAAAAAAAAAAAAAAGAGGAGTAGGCTAGTAATACTTTATTTAATTCTTAAAGTAAACTAGTAAAGATTTAAATCGAGATTATTAAAACGGTAGGCTATTTTATTTATATTTAAACTATTTAAAAATAGGTAAAGGGGTAGTATATATAAACCTTTATTTATAATATATAAAAGCTAATAAAAAAATATTCTTCTTATATTAAATACTTATAAATAATAAATCGTAAATAACTTTTAAATTAGTAATACGTTTGATAATATTAATTAGCCCTTTTTTAAAATTAATAATAAGTTTATATCTTTTAAGCCTCTAGTTTAGTTTTTTAATAATCTTTAAAAAACTATTAAAAGCTCTAAAGGTTTATAATAAGTTCCTATATATTTTCTCTATACTTATGGTTTTTCTAATTAATTAAAAATTCTCGTGTTCCGGTTTTAACTCTATAGTTAATAGTCCGTTTAACTTTATATTTAGTTCTATTAAGTTCTATAATAATAAAATCTTTTATATATGAATTTTTAAATATTATTTCGAGAAATAAAATATAAAAAACCAAATAATACTTTATTATATTTAGGAATTTTAATTCGTAATTAATAAGTAAGACTTTTTTAATAATTTTAAAAAGTCTAAGTAATTTATAATTTAATTTATTATTTAGTCGTTTTATTTTGATATTATAATAAAGGAAATAGGTACTATCCCTCTATTTTAGAATTAGTCCTCTAATTTTTCAATCTATCTATATTTCTTTTTATATAGTAATATATAAATTCGAGATTTAAAAATACTTTTTTTTAAAGTTCTTTTTATTTTATTACGTTTACTATAGCTTTTATAGTTTATAGTCTTTATTATATTTCTTTATATACTATTAATTAGAATAAAATAGAGATTCTTTTATACTTTTGCTAACTAAACTATTATATATTAATAAAGCTGTTAATATTAATACTACTTAGTTACTTTAATCGTAGTTTAGATAATAACGGAGGTATATTTTAAAAATCTAGTTAATTCTTTCTATTTAACTATCGGTTTATAAATAAAAAGAGATTAATAGTTTATAATTTATACTAAGTTACGAAATTAAAGATCTTTATAACTTTAAAATAAATAGAGAGCCTTTATTAAATACTATCTTTTTAATATATTATAATTAATAATAACGACTTTAAAAAACGTATACGCTAACTCCTTTACGTTATTAACCTTTTTATAAAATATAAAATAAGCGAACTTAATAAATCGGTTAACTATAACTAAAATATTATTATACTATACGTTTATAAATAGTTCTTCAACCTTTTATAGTTTAATAATAAAGTCCTATAAAATTATTTAATATATTTTTATTAATAATAATAATAGTTATAGCTCGTTATAAGGTTCATATAGGCTATTTCTTTTTTTTTTAGGTTATATAGTCCTTAATTACTTTTATATTTTTACTATATATAACGGATTGATTATAATACTATCGAATCCGTTTTTATATTTTCATAACTCTTTAACAACTATATATAACGTACTTTATTAACTAGCGACGTATATTAGTTAGCGACGCACTTTTTCTTACTTTTTGAATATTTTATAAGTTTATATAATTATAATATAAAGATTTAATTAGCTCTTATTAATATTTAAATTACTAAACGATTTTATATTTTTAAAATACGTTTATATATTATAGTCTATTTTATTATATATATTATAATATTCTTAAACTAACCGACTTTTTTTTAAAAAGACCACCTTTATTATTTTTTTAAAGCACTAGCCGTTTCTTTTTACCCTTTTTTTTAAAAAATAACCTAAGATTTTTTTATATTAAACACTTTTATAAACTAAATATATATGTTTTTTACTATTTAGCGCTTAATAAACGCTATATTAATATTTTAAAATATATATATTTAATTTATTAAAATCGTAGTTAAATACGTTATTATTTACGTACCCTTTCTTGACTAATTAATCGTTTTAATTATTAATATTAAAGAGCTTTTTAAATAAACTAAGATCTAACTTTTAATAAAATTGAACTGTAAAAGCGCTTTATAGTAATTAAAGGGCGTTTATAATTACTAAATTAATAATATTAAGGGGTTATTTATAAAAAGTATAGGTATTTATATATATATATATATATATATATATTAAGCTTTTTAATTATATATTTTAGGTTTTATAGTAAAATACTAGCTCTATAAAACGCGGATTTAATATTTTTATTTATGAAGATTTTATTATAGGCTTTATAAAAGATAATAAAGAACTTAGATTTTATAATATATCTAATAAAGAATTTAATAAATAGATTAATTTTGTCCTTATATACGCGTTTTGTAAACGAATAAAGCGTAATATTCAATAACTAGAGTAAATAAAATAACTATAGAGGTATATTAACGGTTATAATATTATTTTATTTATAATATTTATCGAATTCAGCTAATAAATAGCTTTTATACCGATTAATTATAAATATATAATAAATACCTTTTGTATAAGCCCGAGTATATTTATTAAAATATTGAATTTAGTTTAGGCTAGTTTTATTATCGGTCTATTTATTAATAATCGATTTAATTACTTAGTTATTTAAAAAGCTTTAATTTATTAATTAATTAATAAAGTAATAGGACTTTCGAATAATTATAAAAAATAGGATATATTACTCCCTCGAATTAATATATCTAATAACTATAGCCTATTTATAATTACTAAACTAAACGGATTTTACTTTTTTATATTTATTAATATATATAATAAATATTAAACTAATAATAATACTTATTATAAAGCTAGTTCTATTAAAGTTATAGAGATCTTTATTATTAATACTTTATTTAACTATTATATTACCTAATAACATAAACTATTTAAAAATAACCTCTAAATTCTTTTAAAATACCCTTTAATAATTATATAAATAATTAAATTTAGTTCTTAAAGTCGGCTATAAATTAATAACCCTTTTAGTTTAATACTTTTTAATAAATATCCTATTTTATATTTATAATAAAAGGTTTATTTAGTGGTTTGTTTAGTTCGAATAGAGCTTATAGGTAATATAGGAAGTGATAAGGATAGAAAGAATCTTTACGAGCTCTAAGTAGCTAGATATTAGCCCTTTTAGCCCTTTCTCCAGAAACCTCTACGTCGCTATTAAAGTTTAGAACTTCTATAGTTAAGGAAGGCCGCTTCTAACCTTTATGGCTAACCTCTATGGCCGACCTTTATAGTTAACCTTTTTAATTACCGCCGCTGCGTAGAAAATAGGGCAGTTTACCTATCCCGAATTATATAGCGGTTTTTATATCGAAATCACTATACTAAGTTAAGCGCGTACTTAGGGTACATTACGCGTATTATATAGTTAAAAAGTATATTATATTATATAATTTCTTTTAAAAGCCTAATCCCGTTAAGGTCGATCTTTTGTGCTTATAAAGCTAAAAAAAAACCACTATATATTTATAATAAAAGATTTATTATATTTTCTATATTAATAAATTATAAAAAAAACCTCTAAAATTATATTTAATAACGTATTAAAAAAGTAATTTTTTAATTAAATCGAGTTTATATTATTAAAACTAAATATAGTTATAGCGTAGTTAATTATTTATTCTATAATATATAGTACTTTTAAAGATATTATATATTTTTATAGCGCGTTATATATCAAAATTCCGGCCTATGATATACGTCGATTTAATTACTTTAATAATAAAAATAATTTAATTTTTAAATATAAATTAATATTATAGTTATTAAGTTATTATATGTTAAAGGTTTAATTAGTTAAAAATAAGCCGCGTTTTAAAAAAAGTACATCGCTAATTAATATATATCGCTAACTAGTAAAGTACGTTAAGTATATTATAAGTTTTTATAATAAGCTTAGTGGTTATCCTTTTATTTAAACTAGTATTAATCTTCTTAGTTTTTATAAAAAGTTTTATAGTTAATATAAATCTACTATCTTATTTTTATTTAGAAGTTTTTTTTTTCAAGACTATAACTTTATAATTAGATCTTTTATTAAAAGTATTTACTTTACTATTCTCTAAACCTTTTTAATAAATAAATCGGAAATTATATTTAAATAGGAACTTACTCTATTTAACTTATCCTTTATTTAAACTTTTATTCATTATAAAGTTTATAAAGTTCTTATAGTTTATATAGACTATAAATTTATATTTAATTCTAAATAACTATAATTTTTAGTTTTAAAATACTTTAATAATAATTATTAAATCTTTACTTTAGATTTATTAATTTAGTTTAATTTTATAAAATACTTTAAAATAAAAATAATATCAATAGAGTTTCTTTTATTCATTTTATTATCCTAAGACTACTCTTATAACGAAATTTAAAATATTAATATTAAGTTTAAAAAGCTTTAAAATTCCGGGACTATAATAACTTACTCAAAAACGACTATATTTTTAATTTTAATAAATACTTTTTATATTTTAAATCCTAAACGAATAGGTTATATTTTTATATTAGATAAATAAAAGGTTTAATAATATTAATATAGTCTTTTAAAAATCGTTAATAAAAATTAACGAATTTTAAAAATTTTCATATATCCTTAACGTTCTATAGTTTAAACTAGTCTTTAGCTACTTTTACGGTTTATATATAGATTTATTTTAATATAATAGTATATTTAAAGAAATCTACTTTTTATCTATAGAACTCGTATTTAGAGTGTTTAGTATATAGTTTAATATCTTAAAGTTTTTAAAGTATTATATAAATATATATTTTATATATTTTAAAGTTAGGAAAGAAGATTAAAATATTAATAATACAAGTATTAATAAAGATATTAACGTACTCCCAGAATATATAATTAACCCTTATTTAAAAAATTATTAACATATTAATAAGTCCGAAAAGTATAAGAAAATATTTTAAAAGTCCTTTATATATTTAAAATACTATTTTCTATTTATTTTCTTTTTTTGATTTAGATTTAATTTAATTATTTTTTAAAATCTATAATAATAAATTAATTAGCTATATATAGTAAATCTCTAAATTCTATATTAAATAGTAAAGGATAGTAATTCTTTTAATAACTTTATTAAGTTTCTTATAGTTAATTATAGGTTTTAATTTCTTTTTTCTTTTTTTTATATAAAGAATAAAGGAAATCCTATTAAAAATTCGATACTTAAATATATCCTTTACTAAGCTTCTTATTAATATATTTGTTAAAATACCTTTTTATTTTTATTTATAGAGTATAACAAAAAGAATCTAGGTTATACTTTTTTTTTAAATTTAATCTCTATATAGTGGTTTTTTTCCGGCTTTATAAGTATAAAAGATCGACCTTAACGGGATTAGGCTTTTAAAGGAAATTATATAATATAGTATACTTTTTAACTATATAATACGCGTAATATACCCTAAATACGCGCTTAATTTAGTATAGTAATTTTAATATAAAAACCGCTATATAATTCGGGATAGGTAAACTATTTTTTATACGGCGGTAGTAGTTAGAAAAGTTAATTATAGAGGTTAGCTATAAAGGTTAGAGGCGGCCCTTAACCGTAGAGGTTCTAAACTTTAATAGCGATATAGAGGTTTTTAAAAAAAAGGCTAAAAGGGCTAATATCTAGCTATTTTTTAAAGCTCGTAAAGATTCTTTTTATTTTTATTACTTCCTATATTACCTATAAACTACTTTTGATTTAAACTAAATAAACTACTAAATAAACCTATTAATATATAAACTACTAGTCTAACAATACCCCTTAATAAGTCTCCCCCTCTAGGGCTTAATAAATTTTTAAGCCCCCTCGATACCCTAGCTATCGTAGTTAACGTAAATATACTAAAGGAGTAGCGTAATACCTTTTAATAATATAGAATCCGGTTAAATAATAATATAAACGCTATAAATAGCCGGGCTAATATAGATATTAAAATCTAGTACATCGATACTAGTTTAGAAATTATATTTTATAGAGCTAATAACCCCTTAGATACGAGCTATATTATAAATATAAGGGATTATATAAGGGGTCCCCTAACCCTCGATAAGAAAGAGTATATTATATTAGACTTAGCCGCCTACGCGGGCTAGTACTAGGAGGTCTTATATACGTTAGAGTGGGTAAAGCTTGCCCTCTAGACGGCTGGAATTACGCAGCGGAAGGTCGGGAGTTAATAAAAGGGAGAAAATAGTCGAGTCGGTTAATTTTAGTTAGTAGTTAGGTTTAGAGCGCAATATACCCAGTTTTCCTTAATACGTAATACACGGTACGGCCCCGGCGGATTGCTCCGTCGGGGGGAAATTTAATCTCTATATCCTAGTTATTATATTTTAATAATCCTATTTTTTCAAGTTCTATAAATAACTTTATATATATTTAATACTCTTTAAATATAGTTTAGAATTATTATAATCCTTAATTATTAGTTCTAACTATAACCCTTTTAAAGCTTTTTATTGTTTTAATAAAAGCTATATATTATTTTTATTTTTATTTTTTAAAAGTTTTTGAAAATCTATTTATAGGTTATATTTTAATAACTACGAGATTCTTAAAATAACGTCGATATCCCTAATTTTTATAATATTATATTATAGATATTTTTTATTAATCGTTAACAAATATTAAAAGGTATATAGTCTCTTAATTAACGTATTTATAATTATAAATAACTCGTTCTTCTTTTACTATTTAAAATTTAATATAGGTTATTTTTTTAAATTTATAATAGGTTAAGCTTATTTATTACTTTTAATAATATACAGACTTTTTATATACTACTATTATCAATAGTATTTAATTATTATTTATAAATATTAAATCTAACTTATAAATATATATTGTTATATTATCGGGTTATAACGTATATAATAAGGGAGTAAAATAGATAAATAAGTAAAATATAAAACCGCGACTATATTATATAAAAGAGTAAATATTAATACCTACGTTATTAATTTAATTAAGACTACTTAGAATCTTTATTATTTAACATTTCTTTATTAAATTAATACGTTTATATATTATAATTAATATTTTTATATATACTATATTATTATTAACCCGTCTTAGTCCTAGGTCGGTAACTATTATTTTAATACGTTTCTTTTTCTATTTAGGCTATAGCCTCTTTTTATAACTAAAGC
>NW_026849249.1:0-33450 GCF_030867785.1 Colletotrichum acutatum | reverse complement strand
TGAATTCAATGAACCCAGAGATTTACCGATCGCAGAGTTCATTTAGAGTAAGGCTTCAATTAGCCGACGAAGTGGCTTCTCAATCTGGATCTTCCTCGGCATTCAGGTACTGGGGGCTTTAAACCGAGCTGGCCATCCGAACAGTCGCTCACCGGGCTATGACGACTCTCCCAGGTACCCGGAAATATTGATTGGCGATGACGAGGTTCCATCAGATTCAATGCGATGAGGCTCTCTAATAGACGTCTTGTCAGGGGTGAGAGAGCCCTCGACTACCAATCACCACCGCAGCCGAACGTGATCTCCTGACTTGATGATGCTTGAATCTTCTAGAGACTGGAACCTTTCAACTGACAATCTCCATAATGCAAGTCGCAAGTCAAAGTTCAAGACGGCAGCCTTCACGTGTTGGCCCCGAGGCTCGTGAAATCCTCCGAGGTTGCTTCCCAACGAGGTGGTACCCTGATATCATTACCGTATTTTTGATGGTATCATCCTAGCCTACATGTTAATTACTCGGCATCTCATCCGAAGTAAGGCACACAGACACGTCACTTATACCAAACTCGCCCAAGGCCACCACTAAGGGACCGTCGCTTTTCTGGCCTTGGCGCCTTGCGGCTGCTCCCTTTGCGTATTCGGATTATTTGGTCGTCCGATGTTGTATGGCCAAAGACCGTACAGACCATCCCTGTTTTCCTACTAAATTCACAACGGCCAGCGGGCCCTTTAAAGTCTAAATCTGGGACCCACAGCCTAAAGCGGATGCTTAATGCGAGAGCATGAATGGACGTCATCCACTGACGTTCCAGGGACTGATCGAAATAGGCTTCAAGGTGCATGTGGGCCGTTGGGTGTTGATTGAACTCTGAGGTAATGTTCATCGTGACATGGTATGATGGAATCGTATTCGCAGAAGCAAGGTGAAATCCAAGAGGGGCTTTTGTCATGACAAGAATCTTTATAAAGGGAGCGGAAATTCTCTTCCACAGTAGAGATCCTGTTTAACATCAAGCACTACCTATCACATCTACAACAACAAGATCCAAAAGACACTGCTCAGGCCACATCTCTAAATTAGAGTCCAAGACTGCAACCAGATCAACTTCGCACGATCACAGACTCTTCATTATCTATATAACTTGGAGTCACACCTATCCACTCAGCTAACCTCAAAACGCATTCCTCAAAAAGACTCTACCAATCTCACACAACTTCCAACATGCGTTTCTCAACAGTATTCACCCTCCTCGCCGCCACACTCGTCGTCGCCGCACCAGCACCGGCCGACCTACAAGCCGATGGCGACAAGGACAAAGGAGGCAAGAAGGAGGGCGGCGCTATCGCTTCCTGCGAGGTACAAACCGCCGCCGACCATGTCAAGTGTATAGACGCCTGCGGAGCCGCTAAGAGATCTCTGTTGAGAAGAGCAGACCAGGGCCTCGGAGACAAGGGCGACAAAGGCAAGGACGGGAAGGATAAGGGTTGTATCATGGATTGGTAAGTTCACAGAACGACATTTACCAGTTCCTCGAGGGTTTTGACTAACGATTTTGCAGCACCTCCAAGGCCGTGGCAGGCTACACTGGTTGTGCGGGGGTTGGTCCTGGACCTGCTCCTACCAAGCCCAACTGAGGCATAAGGTGGAGCTGAAAGGGTTGGTTATTGATTTCCCGATATTGTGAGCGTTTTTCGCAGCGTTCTGATAGCGTTGGTGTTTGGCTTCGTGCTACAGCGAGGAAAACGACTTGAGTCTGACGTATATGACGACGACATGACAGAAACTGTAGAATAACTTAAAATGAGATGAACCGCAGTATTTATCAGATTGTATCTAGTTAGATGTGAAGTACCACCTGGTTGAACTGTGGTAAATAGTCAATGGGCTTGGTCTACTACATCATGCCTATAGGCCCTTTCTAAGCCACTATGTTGGCAATGGTCACTGCTTCTAGCAGACAGAGGCTGTTTCCTAAGTGATGTTCAACAAGCCATCCTACCAATGGCACTCGATCACATTTGACGACTAATGCGAACCACTCTCTATACGCGTCAAACGCCTATCGATGATTGCAGTGTACTTAATCTTTGAAGGAAATCATTGTTGGTTTCAAAGATACTCTCGGTGAGCCTCGACCTATGTCGTTATTCAAGCCAAATCTTCTCTCCATCCTCGACTTGAAGCTCATCCTCCAACACCATCCCACCACCCCCACACGCCCGCCGCAAACAAGCCCAACTCTCTCTCTTCACCTGCCGAAACACCACAGCACCAATCCGCTTATACCGCCCTTCCCCAACCTTCTCCACAAGAATCCCCGTCCCGGAGTAATTCACCTCGGCTACATCCTCATCCTCGACATACCCATCATCTAGGAACCAACGACCCCACCTATTCTGCAGTAACTTTGACGCCGCAAGCAAGAGCATCTCGCACGGCGCGGTGTTCTCTTTGGGCTGGATGTCCGGATAGGCTTCGATGAGCGCGTCAGTCTGGTTTAGTCCCGGGTACATGAACGTCCAGCGACTTTCCCCAGCTGCCTCGAGTGTCCCCCGGCACATATGCGCCTGAATCCGAAGGGAAGTAGACAGAAGCTCCGAAGGCTTATCCATAGCAAATTCCCTCTTCGTCTCCGGCTGAGTGACCACGCCTTGCCCCGCCAACTTCGGTGTCCCATCCTTTCCAACGTCCTCCTCCACGATATCTTCGGTAATGGGAGTGATCGTCGTAACACCACTCATCCTAGCCTTCTCCGACACCCTCTCCGAAGCCCGATTCAGCTTCCTCGTCATATTCACAACCTCATCCCGCCAAACCGTTGAATGCTCCCCCTCAAACCTCCCAAAAAGCGGCTTCTTGATCTGAAACCTCACATTCCCACCTCCGTGGTCGCATGCGGTATAGAATCTCGGCAACCTCGGTACCCTGGGCGCAACCTCCACCTCTCCCTTCAACGAAGTCCACGACCAACTCGGATTCCCAACCGCCTGACCCCCCGGAACCACAACCTTCTCCTTCTCACCATACCTCTCTGAGGTAGAACAATCAACGACCCGCCACGCGAGTTGCTCAGCGAGATTAATCCCCCACAACCCCACAGCGTACTCCTCGCCCAGAGCGTCCCGCAGGAGCTTCGCGATACCCCACAGCGCGGCGAGTTTATCCTTGCCGTAGGTGAGGTCGCAGTTCGTGTACGCCGCGACGGCGCTCTTCCAGAATTCTTCGAGCGAGTCCTCGGCCGTGCCGGCCAGGGGTCGGACGGAGAGGGCGGAGGATTGTAGACGTTCGCGCCAGTGTCTGTCGGTGGCAGATTTGGTGTCGAGGGGTGCAGGGAGGCCTTGGGGGAGGGATTCGGTTGCGGTGAGGGTTGCGCAGTCCCAGAAGAGTTGTGTTGAAGTGAATTGGAGCAGGCGGGGGGAGAGCATTCGTTCTATGGACTGTGTCAGTGTGCTGGGGAAGAGATAATGGTCAGGGTCAAGATAGGGGGCGTGGGAATCTGACCTTGAAATACCCAGCCGCGAGTGTAAAGATGGCTTCCCAGCAGATCACGATCCCATAAATCCGCAGGTAAAACCCTCCACACCCTATCTCCAGAGGCCACGGATGGTTGTTGGCTCTCATACCTTACAGGTACTACCTCTGCTGTCCTCTCCCGGAACAATCCGCGCGTGTGGTCCTTCGAGTCCGCCGCCGCGAGGTTACACCACGAGTTCCGGTAGACCTTATGCATGAGCGGCGCCTCATGGTTCCAGTCCTCGCCGTGCTGCTGACCCTGGATGATACACAGCGAGTCAATCCAGATATACCTCAACCCCAGCGTGCGAACAACTTGCACCGCATCGGCGAAGTTCGCGTTGCTGGCCTGAAGTTTTGTCCAGGGTATGCCGTTGGTCGTGTACTCGTCGACGTTAGTCTCTGTGAGGCGGATGAAGGAGCCGGTGCCCCAGCAGTGGGATAGGGTCATGTAGGGGCCGGCTATGGGTTCTTTGGTGGTGTCGATCACGCGGATGTGAGAAGGCGGGGTTACATCGTTATTGTTGGTGTTCGGTGCGCCGACGTCGAGGACCCTGGTTGGTATGAAAGATTTGATGCTGTGGCTTCGGATGCATTTTGGGTGATTGGAGATGCAGTCTTGCATCCAGTCTATCATTTGGGCTTTGGATGCCCCTGAGTCTGTTCGGTTTCCGAGTTCGTGCCGTTCGGGTATGTCGCCCAAGTCTAGGAGGGGTGTGAGTATGTGCATGAGTTCTTGAATGCAAATGTGGCATATGCGATGAGAATGACCAACCTTCTTCGGTGAAGAGATAGAAAGTGACTTCTGGCAGATCTTCGCTCTTCACATTTCCATGAGCGCGGCCTGGCACCGGTCGAAATGTCACGGAGACATGGCCCTTGGTCTCACGGATCTGAGCAGCCTGCCGTATGTTCCAACGAAAGAGAGATTTGACCTTGAGTTCGTGGTCAAACCAAGGTTTGATTTCACCGAGGCCTTTAGCCAGCCTTGTGCAGAAGACACACTGAGAACGCAGTGAGCCTTCGAATGAGTCGGCGTCTGGGTGGTGATAGTCCCATCGTTTCCCAGACTCGAGGACTGTAGTTTGGCAGAATTTACAGACGATCATGGTGCATCCAGCTCGAATGGTAAACCCTCGTTTGGTGGTTCTCGTTTCATGTGATGTACATCTACGAGGCTGAGATTGAGAGTGAGCTGCCCCGATGCTTGGGTGAGATTTTGGGCTGAGATGAGCAGGCAGCCGTCATCCTGAAAGTGGTGGGGTCACTTAACAGCACGCAGACAGGGGTCATGATTGGATGTTGGAGGCTGTGAGTGAGTGAACGCAGTCGAGGGTAAGAGCAGAGATGAGAGCAGGGCTTGTAGTAAGAATTGACGATGAGATGAGTGCAATTCCCGGGAGCGATACGCGTCCAGATAAGTTTCATTATTACTGGCTCAGCTTGTAATTAGTGAGTAGAGGCTCAAGCGGTTTACTTCAACGCCAGACCAAAGGCTCTGAAGATAGATCCCTTCTGCGTCACCTTCTGTCAGGCCACAAAACGTAGTGTAAGAGGCTAGCCACCCGATGAAAGTTTCCCAGTGCCATTTCACTCTCGTATGGTATTGCGATGAAGGGGATTCCCCTGCCTCTTTGGTGCGGCTACAACTCAGTTGGTCGGGCAAAATACCACGGTCGGCAAAGCGCTGAACTCAATCCCCAGCTCTAGCCCCTCCTACGCATCCTGTTTGAAAAAGGCGATTTCCAAATAACATAGACATCAGGCGCAGATAGCCTCGTTTCTGTTGTTTTTCTGCTGAACTCTCTCTCATCCGGGGACGGCGCCCAATGAGGGCCAGACCAGAGTCTATACGTTGAGAGTTGGGTTGATCCGCTTCCCCTCGACCAGCGGCATCGTCATGTCTCCGTCTCTCACATTACCCCTCGCTCGGCGTTTGCTTGGATGTGTTGCTTGCCGATTTCGATTAAGCAGTGAGTGCCAGAAGTGAGAGAATAGACACAACAGCCCCAATTGAGCCGGGCCCCTTGTAGCTCGACGCAGCAGACGTGCCGTTGGCCGAAGACGACGACCTCGTCTGGTTGCAGGAGACGAAGCCGTTGCGCGATGCAGCGCCGGTATGGGTCATGGCTCCGACGTAGACACAGCTGCCCCGGTAGGCCGGGTCGAACACAACACGGTCGGCTCCGGGCGCCCCTGCATGATGTAGCAATGTCAGTGCGTATTCTCATGTTCGATGACGTGCCAAGAACGGCGAAGGTGGCACTTGAAATGCCAAGAGACCGGTTCCTGGGGAATGATGAGATGCTAAGGGTATTCAGATGCGACTTACGTCCGCTGTAGTTTCCAGACGTTATGATGGGGAACTCTTGGTAGGGGCCCGATGTGGTGAAGACGAGGCTCTCGCGGTTGTTGAAGCGGTGGGGGTACTGGCTGGTGCCGATCTGCTGGTTCGCGGCGTAGAGACGGCAGCCTTCGGCAGTGGCGTCCTGGATTTGTCTCTTGGAGTACTTGTTGCTACCGCAGGTTACAGTGCCGACGTCGGTTGTTCCCTGACGCTTCTCGAGGGCCTGTTCGGGCTCGGGGTTGGCGATGGGGTTCGCGGCGGCGGAGACGGCGCAGAGGGCGAGGGTGAGAGCGGACTTGAAGGAGACCATTTTGGATGGCGTGGTCTGGTGGACTAAAAGGGTGTTTGAGATGAGATTGCTGTCGATGTGTCCGTGGACGTTGGTTGGTGTGGTATTTATGCGGATCTGTAACGTCTTCCCAGGCGTGAGGAGAGCTGGATAATGGCGAGGTGTGGCGTGAATCGAGTCAATAATCAAGAAGATGATGGGCCTGCCCGCGATTAAAAGTTGCGAATGCTTTATTGAGTTGACTGAAAGAATAAGGCGAGCGAAGAAGGGACAACAAAGCTGCCGAGAAACTTGGCCGGCGCGAGAAACCCGATTCCCGTGTGCCAAGTGTGGAAAATGCAAATTAAATCCAGTCGATTTCAGCTCACGTCGTCCCTTCCTGTTCCGGGGGCCAGGCTGGGCGGTTCCTTCGCAACTCCCAAACGCTCCCAAACATGTCAAAACTTTATTGATCTTTAGGCGTTTCCGCGGCGTTTTCAGGTGAGCCGGGTCCAGAGACGGCGCTGGCGCAGGAAGGAGTAGAGGGAAAAGTCACTTGAATCAGAGTTGGCACCAATCAAAGCTTGACAAAAAACATAAGCTTAATCTTTGTGCCTGTTTCCCAGAGGCCGCCGTCTCCACTTCGTTTGGGGGCGATTGGCTGGATGATATGGGTTTTTTGCAGCGCCAGGTCCTGCGCTGGAGGGCGGGAGGAGCCGATCAACCGAGACGAGATGCAGTTAGGTCCAATGAAAATAAATGCACATAATTCAGCTAGACGTGCCACACTTTGAACTGTCAAGCAAACACTTTCCAGACACAGCCACATGCATTGGAGGAATCAAGAAAGAGTGCATGGCTTGCGTGTCTCGTCTTGTCACTGCCCGTCACGCCTTCCGTGGCTGCCCGGCCGGCTCCTGCCTCTCGTCACCGTGCACGGTGCAACGTGGCAGCCGAGAGCGGGGCCTCCTTCCTCGCTTGCCTGCTTACATAAGGTAAGGTTCTCACAGGCTCTGGCAAGTACGACTGCGAGTACGTACCGCATGCGCGACTCCCCGCTGACGACGTCAGTGAAGCTGCGTTGCCTCCACGTGGGCCGAGATTGGCCAAATTGGCCTCGTCCAGGCTTCCCACCTTCCCGTTGTGACATCGCCATAAAACGGCTATCAACACTAGCACCTCCACCACCGCCACACCTTCTGTCAACCTGTCAACATCGCAACCCCTCCACCTCTGGTTCAAATACCTCTAGAAAGCCATTTCTCTGTACTCGTTCACGTTCTTTTTCACATATACCCAAAATGAATAACTTGTTGCCAAAAACTGATGCGCCCAAGGTGGGCGTTAACGACGCCATTGCTGCGTTGCCCGCCTACAAGTCCCTCGGCTCCTTCATCAAGACCGACGGCACCACCGACAAGAAGGCACTCGAAAACACCGTTGACGAGTTCAAGGATCTGGCAAAGAAGTCCGAATCTCAGATCGAGGATTTCCTCTGGGACACATACAACGCAATCTTCGCCGTTGCCAAGCAGACCGCTCCAGAGAAGCAGGCCCCGCTCGTCGATTTCCTGCAACGTCTGCGCGAGACCACCGTCACGGCGTCAGATGGCCAGCCCCTGAAATTCAACAATCAAGTTGTCTGGAAAGATCTTCCCACCTTTGGGTGGGTTGCCCGTGATCTGTGGAACTTTGGTGAGTACAATTACAATTTGTAGCAGGGGAAATGCCCTATACATACCCCTGTGCTATTTTATATGAGGGCAAACCGTAATAACGCGCCTAGACACCTCGGACACCTCTGCATCGGCCGAGGAAAAGGCAAGCTGGACAAACCTCTCTGCCTTCGCCGCCCAGCTCACCGCCCGCGCCGACCTCACCAACCCCCAGGACCCCTTTGACTTCTCTCTCTACGGTCTCTGGGCCCTGCGTGCCGCTTTCGAGGAAGAGGATGCTGGGAGTGAAGGCGGCAAAGACGTCATTGCCACCAGGATTGCCTACCAGTGGACCAATCACGCCGTAGGTGCGCTACATGACCTCAGCATGAAGAAGCGCAACTTTGAGGGCAAGTCGGGCAAGCCGGGGAGCAAGTATGCAGACCGCGAGTGGAAGGGACTGAATGAGGAGAGGTATGGTCTCTGGGCGGACAGCATCACGTCGATATCGCAGACGGCTTCAGATGATGAGGCTCGCGCCCTCGCGAAGGAGGCGGCGGCGAAGATGACGAGCAAATAGGCACAAATGGGCCCGAATGCATCCTGGAGGCAGATGGTTTGAAATCAGGGAGAGAATGATGCACACGAAGAAAAGTATATATGTTCTAGTAATGAGAGCCCTTGCTCATCCATGGGAAAGGATGCACAGGTTTCTAATGCAAGCCCCTTTTTGATGACTAGTAAGGTAGTCGAAACGAATAGCTCCAATCGTCCTCCTAGCCGTCTCCATCTTCTATTCATCTTGCAGTACGGAGGTTGTGCAATTGGCAGTTCAGGGTGGAAAGGACTCGCTCACCCTTCTTGCAGTTTCCACATCGTAGCAAACTGGCCGCCGTCCTCGAGCAGCTTCTTGGGACTATCAAACTCCACAACCTTTCCGTCTTGGAGCGTCACGACCTTGTCAAAGTCCACAACAGCCCGCAGCCGATGGGCAATAACAATGATGGTCCAATCCTGGAACTTGCTGCCGATGAGGTCTTGCACGACTTGTTCAGTGGCTTGATCGAGACTTTTGGGAAACGTTAGCGAACGCTTTCTTCCTGAGGCCGATTTAGAATGCAAATGATGGGTAGACTTACCTGCTGGTTGCTTCATCGAGCAGTAAGACACGACTATCCCTCAAGATGGCCCTCGCCATGCAGAAAAGCTGCTTCTGTCCCGCGCTCAGCCAGTCAGTGTTCAGATTTGCCTCGAGACCTCCCTTGTCTTCGAATAGAGCTTTGAGCCCCGTCTTCTCCAAAGCGTCCCAAATATCGGTGTCATCTTTGCAAGACTCATACGGGTCCAAGTTGTGACGAACGGTACCGGGTAGGAAGAGCGGATCCTGTGGCAACGCGACGAGAGATTCACGCAACCGTGCAATGGGCACGCTGCGGATATCTACACTGTCCACTTCAATGACACCGGTAGACGGCTCGTGAAGTCTCAGTAGCAAGGCAAGAAGGGTGGACTTCCCGCTGCCCGTTCGTCCGCAGATGGCCAACTTCTCTCCAGGTTCAACAGTGAGATTGATGCCACTGAAAACCTGATGGTCATCATATGCCGCCGACACGTTGCGGATATCAATTCGGCCCCTGGAAGGCCACTCCTTCACCACAGGATCCTTGCCGTTGTCATTCTCCTCAGAGGGAGTCTCCGCCTCGAACTCTCTGATCCTCGTCACAGCACCCAAACTAGTCTCCAACTGCGCCCAATAGTTCAACAACTGCGTCAACAGCTGCCCAAACGTCATGACACTCACGAGCGCGACCCCAAGCAGCCCCGCGTCCACACGGTCTCTCAACCAAACAGCAGACGCCACAAGCAGCACCGCCAACGCAGCAACGACAAGATTCAGCACCAGTAGAAGCCATTTCTGCAGACTTCCCATCGCGTAGAACGCGCGTTGGGAGAGGTCTAGCCGTTGCAGGTTCTGAGATTGCACTCGGGATGTCCAGCGGGGTCCGAGGGCGCGGATGGTGATGAGGCCAGTGGCGGAGGCGATAAAGTGCGAGAAGAGCGGGGATTTGGTTTCGAGGTCGAGGAGGCGGATTTGGCGGGATGTTTGGAGGTAAATTCTTTGGAGGAGGTAAAGGAGGGGGATGAGGATTGGGATGGAGAGGGAGAGGATTGGTGTGGCGAGGGTTGTAAGGGTTATGTCTGCTATTGCGAGGGTGAGGTCTGTTGGTGTCAGTGACTGCAATGACTTGAAGAGATGAGAGAGGTTGGAGTTGTATCTTACTGTCAAAGGTCAGCATGAAGGCGAGGGGAAGGGGGAGGTCGACGAGGTTCATGTCTTGGCTGAATCTGGATGGAAGCGTAAGGTGTCAGTTGAGGGTCTAGATGGTGTTGGAGAAAGTATGGATGGGCTTACCGGTTAATGATGACGCCTGTATCGGTCTTCACAAAGAAAGAAAGGGGTGCGCTGGAAAAGTTTCGTCCGTCAGATGTCTTCATTCCAATCGAAGAGGCAAAGCAGAACGAGTCTTACGAGAGAGCGGCTTTGAGAACGCTAAAGTGAAGCCCCTTGGCCGAGTGAGGAACAATGACAACGAGGAAGTAGCTTGAGATCGGAACGTAAGTATGTCAGCAACACAGGCGCCGTCTTTAGAGAAGAGTAGGGAGGAGGGATTTTGGGGGGTATGGAACTCACTAGCACTCGATGGCGAGGGCCATCTCCGTCAAGACGCCCCAGAGGATGTAGACACCCACCCACATCCCCACATTCTCTTGTCCTCCTTTCTCGTTGGCAGCGACCCAGAACTTGACCCAAAGGCCTATAGATGAGTTAGTATGCTCCGAGAATGCTATCACGCCTGACTCATAGCCAAGTGGCATAGAAGGTAAGGGACTAGCTTGGCAGATTTCTTACGTGGCATGATTCTGCAGATGGTTTGAAAGATGACCATCGCCACGAAAAGCCCAAAGGGTGTAGTTCCCATGGACTTGATGTAATATAACAAGGAACTCGTATTCGCGGCGCCGCGAGCTTTGGTCTTGGACGAGTCATCTGGCTTGGGAACCGCGGCAGCCTTGCCCTTCTTGTTGCCATTTTCTTCTCCTCCTACTCCTGCCTCCGCCGAGTCGCCGTCTTCATGTTCGCTTTTCTGAGTAACTTTGAGAGTACTGACGTAGCCTCCGGTCTTGCAGAGGTCTTCATATAAGCCTGCCTCAGAAATGGTTCCGTCGCTACCAAGAGAAATGATGTTGTCTGCAGAACGCAACCACTGGGCTGTGATCATGGTTGGCCATGTCAGTGCGTGCTCGTTCATACAGCTTGATGGCATAAAGACAGGGACAGTAGAGAAAGTATGAGAGTCTCTCACCATTGTGCGTCGCAAAGATAACAGCCCGCCCCTCCCCACGTAAAAGGCCAGCAATCCCAAACAATGAGTTGAAGCATTTCGAAGCCGTCTTAGAATCTAGACCTTTCAGGTTATCGTCCATGATGACGATTTGCTTTGCGCTATAAACGGCTCTAGCAAGTGCCTTATAAAAACCGTCAGTAACATGTTACAACTCGTCTGGAAGAGGCTTTGAGTCGTATGACATACAATCCGATGCTTTTGACCACCACTAAGAGCGGAACCCGAGCTTCCCACTATGGTCTCATCGCCTTGCGGAAGGAGATCAAGATCCTCTTCCAACTGACATGCGCGAATAATCTTGCCGTAAAAGTCTGCCTCTTCACGCGAAGAGACGCCGCCGATGATGTTTTCCTTGATGCTCTGGTTCAGAATCCAGGGGTCTTGGTCGCAGTACGCCACGTCTGTTGAGCTTGCGTACTCGACCGACCCCGAGATACGGTACGTCTCGCCCGCGAGGGACTTCAGTAGGGTAGATTTACCCGAACCCACTGGTCCGACGAGAATCGTGAGACTCCCTGGGCGGATCTCGAGGTCTAGGGACTTGAGAATGGCTTGGTCTTTGTGCCAGCCAAAAGAACCGTTTGAGACTTTGATCAGGGGCCGGGCTTGGCTGTCAGTTTGTGGCGACTCGCTATTTCCATTGCTTGCCTGCACGGCGGGGTCCGAAGTTGTATTTGGTTTGACGAGACGATAATCCTCCCGCTTCTCTTTGGCGAGGTACTCTTGGATCCTATCAAGACACCCGATCGCCGCTCCGAGGTTATTTGGAATCATGACGAGCTCGGAAACGGGGTTGATTAGAATACCGAGGAGGCTAAGGGATGTGAAAGCCTGAACCACGTTGAGAGGCCGGCCGCCGGACAGTTTCGAGATGATGCCAAAGGCGGCGAAGGTGATGGACGGGGTCATGATAGATGGGAATTGACCTAGGCAGTGTTAGACGCAGTATCATTGAGGAGCGCATGATGTGCTTGGCCTACCGATGAGAACGTTGAGAATCTGCACTCTCCTGAACTTCTTCGACTCATCCAGCTCAAAGTCCCGGAAGCCTTGAATCTGCCCTTGAACTGTACTAGTCAGGCCGCTCATCTTGACGCCCTTGATCGAGCCAATGATTTCTGTGGTAATGCCAACCCGCTTCTGGATCGCCTGCATCCACCTCCGCTGGCGCGGCGGGATCAGCTGCCCCGTTTTGATGCCGGCTGACACACTGACTATCAAACCTATTAGACAAACACAAGGTTCATGATATCAGAGCTATGAAGAGACGATCGACTTACGAAGCGCGATGATGATAGGGGCAACACTCACAGCCCCAAGCTGCTCGCTCATGATCCACATGGCGAACCCGAGCTGGAGGAGATTAGGGATGATAGCGACGCACCATTGAGCCGCCACGGTGATGCGCTCGACCTCCGTACTCATCAGCGCGACTGCCGCTTGGGAGTTACCAGTCTCTGCGCGGAGGGTGAGCATGTTCTGGTAGATGATGGCGATGAGGGCGCCGCGGATGCGGGTGATGAGACGGTGGGTGAGTTGGCCGGACCATCTTGTAGAGATCTGCAGGCAAGGAAGGCGTGATTAGTTCCGCAGTCTCTAGGTTGCCGAGGATCAGAGTAGTAATACGTACGGCTAGTCCAAGGTATGTGATGGCAAAGGCGGCAACGAGGGTTTGACCGTAAATGATGGGCTTGTCATGGTGGTCTCGAATGTACTCGATTGTGGTTTTCACGAGGAGGGGTTGCGCGAGACCAAAGGCCACCATACCGACGCGCGGGATGTGTATGAAGAACAGCTCGGCTCGGAAGGCCTTGAAGACCGCAACGACTAGGGCGTGATTCTTGTCGCGATCGACTATGGGAAGTATCATTCAGCATCAAGCGTCACTCAAGAAGCAACATCATTATCAGGACAAGGGGAGAAGAGCTGCGTACCGTTCGTCCATGCCGAGGAAAGGCGCTCAAGCACCGCTTCGCCATCGAGGGCTTCGTCAAGCGGATCAAGATCTTCTGCTACAAGGTTCTTCTTCCACCCTAGGCGCAGCAGAGGGTTGACCCATGTCGCGAAGCTCTTGCCAAAGATACCTGCTGTCTCCTCTCTCGAGACCCTCCGAGCTGGGATGGCGATGACGGTGGGTTTTGACACGGACTCAGCTGCGAGTAAGAGTACCTTGAGGATGACTTGAATTGTCAAGAGCAGGGCGATATAACCCTCGCTGTTGTTTTGCGGTGATAGATGCCAAGCCGAGCTCACGCGGGCGGCGTCGAGAAATATGGTCATCAGTAGGAATACCTGAAGGAGGGCAGATGGAGCGAGTGATTTGCGATGCTCTCGTTCCGATAGCAATGTGAAAAGGATACTGGTCGTAACCGACAATATCCAAGAAGCAAGATTGACACCAAATTGACTCTGACTGTCTCTCCAAAGGGCAAATCTCATGAGTAAGATGATTTGTAACGCCATGAGGGCCTGCCAAATAACCTATTTGAGTAGATTAGCCTCGGCAACTCTGCTCAGTCAGATCTATCTGAACATGCCTGTTTGAACGTGAGAAGACCTGATACTTGGTCGATCCAAGCGTCACTTTGCTGCCCAGCATATCTAACAATGCCGGATGTCAAAATAATAGTAACTGGGACGATGGCGACTGAAGTGGGTGCAATCAACAGTAACAGGAAACTCAAAATGATGAGGCTGACCAGATTAGCCACTGGGCGGATGTGTCCATATGAGACCACTGCTCTGGCCTGCAGCTGGTACCGACGATGAAGTCCCCAGACTAATGCGATCGAGCAAGGAAGAATGGAGAAGATGACTTCCTCTAGGCGAGGATTAAGGCCAAAGCCTTGAAGGCATAGCGTGGAGCTCCATGCTGAACTATCGGAGCAGGCGAACGCGTCTTTGGCCATGAATTGTTGACTGTATCCAAGCTCCATGGTATTAGTTGCGGCTGGTGTGAACGTCAGAGATGCCATCGCAGGCTCAAGTAACAGAATCGCTGCTCACTGAGGATTATTATGAGGCGGTCACGGCTCGATTGGCTTCCATGTTTGCCGCCTCCCTGATGCTTGACTAGATTCGACAGTAAGATGACGCGCCTGAGATTGAGTACCTCGATACCGCGACGACCCGACCAAAGTCCCCTTTTGGCGAAGGATTCGCAACAGGGCTCGAAAATGTAAGACCGGAACAAACACCCCTGGCAATCGGGAACAGCCGGTCTTAATGCCCCTCAAGCATTCTGTCTCGGCGCTGTAGGCTGACTGTTCACCTGCCTGAAGGAGACTAATTGGCACTCGTATAGTGATCCTCCCCTGAAAATATTTCCTTGTCAGCAGACAAAAACATCGGAAAGAGACGGGCTCGAAAATGGCGTCAGGGTCACACATGGTTTCTTGAGGGGTTACTTCGTAGTGAGAGGATTGCAATGCTTGTGGTTCTAAGATGAGAAACTTCGATCTTGAACGACTTTGCTAGAGTTGACGTAAATAAACATGTTGACAGGACGAGGAACCATTGATGAGGTAGACGATCTTCTCGGGATAAGCGACCCCTGACTGATTGTTGCTGTGCCTCAATTAGTACACAATAAAACGGCATGAGTCGACTTGACGAGCCTGCAAGACTTGGTTGCGTCATGAGAGAAGACTTGTATTAGTATGAACAGTCCAAAACTGCAAAGCAAGAACGAACGTAAACTTCCAATCCTACATGTGATGCCCATTGCAGAGGTTCCGAATGTACTTGCTGAACCTCTGGAAATCCACGAAAATTCCCCTCTTTCACGAGCAATCAGCATCACGATCTCCGCCGTTGTCCCAAACTCAGCGCCAGAGAACAAGCAACTAAAGCATCTAAGTGAAAGTTTGCAAATCAAGAGGCACGCTGCTCTCCGAGATGGCCGTCAACTTGTTCTCTGTCTGAATGATGGTACCCGGATGGAATACATTGAATACGGCTGCAACAAGGAGCATCAGCGCCGCATCGAAGACGTAAATGTACATCTCGCTTGCCATCAACGCTCCATTGCTACCAGTGACATACTCGGCAACCCTAAAAACCGACCGAATCATGATCAGAAGACTTGCGCCATACAGGATCCAGTGAATTGGTTTCCAGCGCAGGGAAGCAGAGTTGCAGGCGTCGGTGGGGTTCTGGTTGATGCGATAGTGGAAGAGGCAGGTGACGACGATAAAGCCTCCGAAGAAGAGGATTTGGACTGCGAGGCCGGCGATAATGATGTTTTCTCCGAGGTCAACGTCGGATAGAGATTTTGCTCGGGATAGAATAGCACCGCCTGTTCAAAATAAATGTCAGCCCAACTATCCGCGGGTCTGAAATAACTTAGTGGTAAAAACCGGAAAGAAGGAAACCCACCTGCGCCCTGCGTCACGAAAGAAATCACGTCGCCCAAAACGAAGAGTTTAGTCAACCACTTTGTCCTGATCAAAGCCAGGTGCTCGGCCTCGAGAAAGCGAATGAGGCGGCCCAGGACCATGTAGATAGACGCGGCAAGGAGCGCGGGCCCAAGAAGAAGCGTCAAGCTCTGGATCGTGTAGGAGGTCGTCGACCAGTTTGGAGTTTCTGTTGCAGACAGTGCACGGCCTATATAGCCCACAATTTCGACTGTGACATTGCGTGTCGGTAAGTGCGAGGTAATAAGGAAGATGCGCCTACTGAGGCATGGACTAGCGACGATATTATCACTTACAGCAGCAGCCAATCAAGAATGGAACAAAGTACCAGGCTCTAAGCTTGATCATCTGATAAAGATGCAGCGCGGACGAGATGCCAAAGAGAGCGATGAAAACGCATGCTGCTGGGAGAGAAGGTTCATAGTGGTAGAAAACGAATTCTCCTGGGCTGTTCTCGGTTGGTGAGTCCATGGTTCTAGAATCTAGATGACTGGGACGATGAATTATCGAGGTATTTTCTCAGAGCAACAAAGCACTGTTTTATACTGTCTTCGACGAGAAATTGAAGTTGTGGCAATAATAGGGATTTTCCCGGACAAGTGAAGGAAACTCGGCATGTTGTCCCATCTCATGGTCATATAAATACGGCGAAGACACTGGGCATTCTTTAATCTCGCGCCTCCAATTACCCGGTAAACATTTGAAATCGATAACTCTTCCCGCGTATCCTTCGTAAACATGATTGAGGCTATGCTTGCTGCTCTGTCGAAATTATCCCGTGTCTTGAAGTTGTCAATCTCTTGGCTTGAGTCTTGGCTGATATTCGAATGACAGGTGGCCCTTGCGTCGAATACGTGTAAGTTTAGCACTGACAAGCTTTTGTCGCGGGCGTTGATTCGCCCATTGTCTAAGCTTAGAAAGTCCGCGGCTCTTAGAAATCAAATCTCCGCAACTCAATTTGGGTACACTAAGGATAGATAAATATGTATGATCGGTCGGTCGGCTTCGGGTTCGGGCGCCCCAGTCCAACTACCTACTTTGCGGAATCGAGTCGAAATTCGAAAGCAGACGTCGAAATTGGTCGTGTATCGTGCCTCTATCCAACATGCCTCGGATTGGACACAAGAAGTCTCGCAACGGTTGTTCCAACTGTAAACAGAGAAAGGTCAAGGTGCGTTGCGTGGTTGGCTTGCCGCGTATCAGGAGACTCGCGCTTTTCCTTCCATCTTTCCCACCGAACAAGAGATCCAAGGCTGACTTCGCTTCAGTGCGATGAGAACCGGCCATGTGGTGCTTGCGTTAGACTACAGATAGATTGTAGCCTAACGCCATCTTCCATCCAGGATGGTCCTCAACTCCGCGCATCTGCACTAGAGGGCCACAGAGACGACTCGTCGACCACCTCATCCAAAAGCACTCCACCAGGAGTCTTATCGACAACACCGCCGCCCTCTTTAGGGGTAGGCTTTCCCGTCGGATCCGTGACCGAAGGCGCCTACCCCTGGATGACGGATCTCGGCTTGATGAACCACTTCACCTCCGTAACCTCCGCAACCTTGCCCGGGGCTAACCTCCACACCTGGCGCGACAAGGTTCCGGCCGTGGCTACGAGCTCGCCCTACCTCATGCACCAGATCCTCGCAGTCTCCGCCTTTCACCTAGCGTCCATGGAACCACTCGGGTCTTACTCCGCGCAAGCTCATGCGCAGCAACAACAGCGCCAGGAGAAACTATCTGTGGCGCTGCAGCACCAGCACCATGCAATTCGTGGAGTTCAGCCTGAGATTTCGCACGTCACGCCTGCGAACTGCGGCCCTCTCTTCGCTGCGTCGTCATTGCTCTTCATTGGCGCCTTCGCCGCCTCGGGTCCGACGCTACACAGCCCCCTGCGTCAGCTAGAAGTGGACGACATCCTAGAGGTTTTTACCCTTATCCGCGGCGTCAGCGGTGTCTTGGCCTCGGCTAGGGAGAATGTGCGGCACGGCATATTGAAGGACTTCATGAAATGCAATCCATATCTAGGCGGCAACGAGTTGCTAACACTGCTGCAAGATAATGTTTCACGTATCCAGGGTGAACTGAATCAGCGCGACGTGGGTTCCGAGGTCAAGAGCATTATTGGCGAGGCAATCTTGGGCTTACGGAATAGCATCGAGCGGGCATCGTCTATCACTCCCGAGTTGAATGTCGCTGTGTCTTGGCCTATGATCCTGCGTGACAACTTCATAGCATTGCTTGTCGCCAGAGACCCTGCGTCTTTAGTCGTTCTTGCCCATTATTGTACCGTTATTCACGCTGCGGGGTCTCAATTTTGGTTCATGAGAGAATGGGGGCGCGACCTCATTACCGCAATCTTTAGATCTCTTCCGCCGAACTGGCACCATGAGATACGGTGGCCAGTAAACTATGTCAACCCGGGACTGGCTAGTCAGAACGAACATCTCGCAATGGCAAGTGATGGATGAGACGGACAGCCGGGCAACTCCTAGCAATTCTTCGATTCAAATATCTCAAATTGAAATCTATCTCCTACCATAGCCTTATTAGTTACGTGTATTTAGTCGGATAAAGATTATACCTACCTTGTCCTTCGTACTCCGCTAGTTGCCTAAATCAACACACGGTGTGATTACAAATGTCAAGTTTGGAGAGCATTAGACAGAGACGGCCAAGAAATATAGACTTGTGATGCGTCAGCTGGCGTGAATACCAGTTCATGGAGACTTACAAATTGCTATATTGCCAAGAACCGTGCCAATGTCAATCCGAACCCGAAACACCACGCTGCTCACATGAAGATGCTACCTTTGCAGTGCGTCTTTCCATGTATGCACGATCTTCATTTCAGACACACGGAAAGTTCAAAGTTCCCGAGAACAGAGTGATTCTTAGCCTTCATGCGTGGAGTTCAGTCTTGTCACTCTCCGTGATGCCATCTCTGCTGTGGTTCTACGAGGCTACGCTGTTGAGAACAACTATTCACTCCTGACGGGGGACCTTGTCGCTCGTATTGACAATATAACGAGAGGAGGAGTTGAATTAGTAGGTGTCGAAATCCAGCAAAAGGGGCAACGAATATGTGTGTAGGAAAAGAGTTCTCTCGATCATTCTTCAATTCCGTTATCACAAAAGACAAATCCACTTCAAGACTTCACATTCTGACCATTCGGGTTGAAACCTTTCATATAATTCATCATGTTGGCAAAGCATCTTGCCTCCTGTGTCGCTCTGCTGCCGCTTCTCAGTGGACATTCAGCAGCCGCCCCTGCGCCCTCTAAGTGCACCTTATCAACCACTGAGACGTGGGAAGTCTTCAAGCCCTTGTTCGGTAGCCCCCGCCAGGGGCACGCCGCTGTCGCTCTCGGCGACAACATCTACCTTGTCGTCGGCATCGAGCTCGACGCCAGCCAAGCGATGTCTCCACAATCGACTCTGTGGAGGTGTACAACGTCCCCAAATACGAATGGTCCTTCGCCGCGACCCTCCTGATCCCCATGAACCACGCCAATGCCGCTGCGGCCAACGGAAAGGTCTACATCCTCGGCGGGCTCTCTGGCGGCACGGCTTTCCGCGCACTTCCCAACTGCTACGAGTATGATCCTGCGACAAATTCGTGGACTGTGATCCCGCCCATGCCTAACGGCACGGAGAGGGGCAGCTCCATCCTTGGCGTCACTGGCGATAAGATTATTGTTGCCGGTAGCATCGGTCTGCTCGAGCTCGAAGAAGACGGGCTCCAGGAGACGGTCGATACTGATTTATCCTACAACTTCGTCACGGAGGACTGGGAGTCATTGCGTAGTCTACCCGAAGGCCGCGAGCACGCCGGCGGCGGCGTCATCGGAAACAAATTTTACGTTGTTGGTGGCCGATTCCGTAGCCAGACGGCAGTCCGTGACACAGTCTATGTCCTCGATCTCAAGACGCTCAAGTGGAGCGAGCGAGCGCGCATGCCCACTCCTCGAGGCGGCGTCTCAGTGGTCATTGTCACACAACGGATTTACACATTTGGAGGCGAAGGAAACCTGGATCCTGAGGCTGGATTTGTGTTCAACGAGACAGAGGTGTATGACGCGCGCACTGACTACTGGGAGGAGCTCCAGCCGATGAACATGCCTCGTCATGGCATGGCGGCTGTTGCGTACAACGGGAGCGTCTACACGCCTGGTGGTATTATTCGCGACTTTGGTATCGTTGATAACATGGAGGTTCTCCACCCCAGCACACTTAGCTGGTAAGGGGAGTAAAGTCAGAGTAACCGCCTTGCTCGTTCTGGCTCCCTTCGGGGCTAGCAAGTAGAAAATGCTCCGTTCGAGACTCACTTTGGGGAAACTAGCAGTATCTTAGCTAGCTATCAATCGCTTTCCTCTTTTCTCAAACTCCGCCGGTTGTCCATGGAGACTAAAAGATGTCTCTAAATTTCATCTAGTGATCCAAGCACCAGAGGGTGCGAGGCCCCTGTAGATAAGCTTTCCACCCAGGGGTCAATCCGAACCCGAGATAACCTTAAATGACCCCTGCGATCCGACGGACTAAGTGCGGACTTTGACTCTGACACCATCCGTATCGAGATCAGTTGCGATGATATATGGATGTATCTGGCACTCGACCTATTGATGACCTTCAATGTTTTGGCAAGACATGTAATAAATTATTTCTTCTTTACGCTCCCTACCTCATTTCCTGACTTGAGATCAAATTATAACACATGACTTCCACTACATACCTCCTTCGAGTCGACCGGTAAAGATGCAAGCTTGGCAATACAGCTCCATCAAGGAGACATTAGAAAACTCCCTTAACCTCAACGAAAACGCAACGCCACCAGATGCATCATCTCTCTCCAAAGACCATGTCCTCATCGAAGTCATCTCAGCGGGCATCAACCCCGTTGAATACAAGCTGCCCGAGATTCCCGTTTTTGGCAAATTCATGATTCAGCCTAACACAACCCCAGGCTCAGACTTTTGTGGCCGAATCCGTTCCAAAAATGGCGCCGATGGATTTTCCGAGGGTCAAATTGTCTTTGGGGCCTTGAGCATCGGCACTAAGCTCCCGCAATTTGGTAGTCTGGGTCAGCTCCTCGTCGCTCCGTCCTCCAACATCGCACCGCTCCCTATGGGCGTCGACCCTGATGATGCAGCTGCTATAGGCACAGCTGGGTTGACGGCGTTTCAGTCGCTTCCGAAAGAGCTGCTGAAACCAGGGTCCAAAGTGTTTATCAATGGCGGAAGTGGCGGCGTTGGTTCCTTCACCATCCAGTTCGCAAAGGCTGCCGGGGCCTATGTGGTCGCATCTTGTTCGACCGCAAAGGTTGATCTTTGTAAGCGTCTCGGGGCGGACGAAGTCATCGACTACCGCAAGCTCAACGTTGTTACCGAACTCAAGAGGAAGGGGTGTATCTTCGATATCGCTGCGGATAATGTTGGCAGTCCAGAGGGCCTGTACGAGAGCTGCTCGCATATCCTCAAGTCCGAGGGAGTGTTTGTGCAGGTTGGTATGTCGAAGTCGATGGTGGGTATGTTGCGGAGAAGCATATTGCCAGGATTTCTCGGGGGTGGAAAGAGGAAGTTCCAATCCGTAAGGGTAAAGCCGAGTCAGGCGGATCTGGAAGTGATTGGCAAGCTGATAGTGGAGGGTAAGGTGCGAGTGTTGATTGATGAAAAGTTTGAGTGGCGTGACGCACCAAGAGCATATGCGAAGCTTAGGGAAGGGCGTACAACGGGGAAGATTATCGTTCATGTGAACAAGACTTGAAAGAATTTTCGGCCTGGTCCTCGTTTTTCGGGTGGTCTTCATTCAGAGGTTCTCTTAATCATGTACTGGGTGGCTCAAACAATCGCATAATTACACTAGGTAGGTTGGGATACATTGGAATCTTGTATTGATTACTCCAATCATCTTCTGGTATCTTATCAATATGCGCGGCGGTTTCGACATGTATATTTTCGATGGTACAGTATGGGTGCCCACCGTAAACCCATCACGACAATGATTGTTGGATTCTTTCGTCTCACATACTTAGGTCGAATTCAGGCGCAACTTGCGAAAGATCAACCGACCAAAAAACAAGAGTTTCAGAAGTGATACTTTGAAATCGGGAATTGAGATCGAGAAACTTTTCGTTGAAGTAAAGCAGTCTATATGGTATCGATCCGCTACATGTTACATGTAATTATCGCTCAGCCCAACTAGGAACTCATAGCCATCTTCTCATCGCCACTTCTCGAGGTGCCAGCTAGTTAATATATCAAGTCCAAATGACAGGCTAGTTCGAGTCGCTCTAGACGCAGAGCACACTACATGTAATCTCACTGGTACTCGATGCAGATGGCATCGCTCTTGATGTCCATAACCTCAGCAATGGTGATGTTCTCGGCGATACCAGCCATCCACATGACGTGGTCGAGCGTGGTCTCATTGCCATTGTCGTTGAAGTAGGGCAGGAATGCGTTGACGTCGAGGGAGGAGGGCTGCACGCTGGACCAGAAGAAGCCCTGGGCGACATTGTTACCGCCAATATCAGTCAGACGGGACTCGTTCTGAGCCTGCCACTGCCACCAGAGACGGTCCAGGTTGGTGTGGTGAAGGAAAAAGAGCGGGTCGCCGGGCGAGAGAGAGGGGTCGTCCATCTAAGGGATGCGATTAGTCTCATGAAGGAAAAGGTGCGGGTTGTAAGAATGGAGCAGTTGCTTACAGTACCACCGATGGCGTAGTGACCACCGGTGTGAGGGGAAGCACCCAAGCAGTTGTTCAGATTTACATAGTCCTCCAGAGCCATGCATGCATCGATAATCTTCTGAGCAACCTGGTCGTATTCCTTCTGCTTGAAGTCACGGCTCAGGCAGACAGGGTCGACGCGGTTGAGCTCGGTGTCGAGAGTCAGTCTGACGTTGGTGTAGGGCCCGTCGACGACGCAGCCGTTCGCGTCGAGGGAAGCGGAGCCGAAGCCGGCAGTGACGCTGGCGTTAAGGATGCTCGCGTTCTCCAAGGGGAGGACGGCTTGCTCAGCCTGTTCGTCCCAGTATCTGTTTGTGGCTCACTCATTAGTAACAATATCGCCTAAGCATGGTGATGATACATCGATGTCAAGCCCAGAGAAGACCCTTGAATGATAAAGGAACAAACTGAGTTGTAATGAGTCACTTACGGCATGGGGCCAGTGTAGCCGCATTCATCACGGAGGAGCTTCTCCTGAACGGTCATGTACCAACGGTGCCAAGGGAAGAAGGCGCCCTAAACAACAAGCTCTGCATTAGCCTCATCTTCGATATTGTACTCGCTCGATTACCTAACGAATGATGATTCTGAACACTTACAACAGAGTGAACAAACTGAGCCTGAGAGACGTGGGCAGCCTGGAGCTCTTCCCAGCGAGTCGTGGAGCCAGCATAACCCGTCTTGGCAGGAGCCTGTGCGGGGTCCATCAAGCAGAGGGTCGCGCTAATATACGAAGTCTTTTCATCGTCAGTCAGGGCGGACCTGATGAATTCCTGTTAGCGAACTTCCTCTTCATAGCCTCGATCTCTCAGGCGAAGAGGGCGGCACCAACCAAGATTTGCGGACGGAAGGGTTTGTGCAGGCTGCCAGAATCCCCTGAGAAGCAGCGAGAACGGTGATTGCGGTGGACAAGAGGGAAGGCATTTTTGCTAGTGGATGATTATGTTCTAACTTTGAAGAGATAAGAAGAGAGACTGTAAAGAATGACTTGTGTTGAACTAAAAGAACGAGTGAAGCTTATTGGTGTTCGTAAGTAAAGACTGTGAGCTTGCCTGGAAAAAGAACGTCTACTTCTTGGGACAAATCAACATCTATTTATCTACATCAGATTCTATTTTACAAACTTCTTCAAGGCACTCCGTTGATCTGGATCATTTCTGGCCAAGAATAAGCTGCCCGGCAGTCAACCTGCATTCGACTTGCTGTGGTTGCGTACCTGAGCATGGCGCAATACGCCAAGTCGGTTAAGGCCGACCGAGACCCCCGTGCCGCCTGTATAAGGTAGAGCATCCATAACCCCCACCGAGGCACGTCTTCTTACCCGCGCTTCCAGCTGCATCTCACTAGGGGACAGAGATAAGGCCTCCTGGGGGTATTATTCCATCACTTAGAATGCTACATTACACGAGTCGCTGCCCTGATCTGAAGTCTAGGACGCGTAGTCCGATGCTGAGTATAGACTAGTGCGGCTCAGGTTTAGATCGATATGGCAAGCACAAGGTCGTGGGCCCAATGTTCCTGGTGAATTCAACATGTGGTTCGTCATGTTGGTTCAGGAAAGTGTGGACTGCTACTAGAGCAACCTTGTCTACTTTACACGTCGGGACCCTCATGCAGTTCTGGTGTAGGTAGGTGACCTGGTGGTCGGTCAACGTGCCGCAATAACCATAAGATGTCAAACAGACCGCGGCTGACGTCTGGGGGATACTATGAAAAATAAGAACGTACTCCGCCACCGTGGCGGAGATTGCGTTCTCGGAGTGGGTTCAAGATGTTGCAATTTGTGGCACTTGCCGCACTCCGTTCGCTCGTCAATTCTCTGTTATGATAAATACCTTACCCCTGAACACCTTAATCTACTCTTCACGGTCAGCTTTGTAATCCCTCCGATCTCTGCTCTTAAAGCACGCAGAGCGAGTCATATCCTACTCCATTTCGACTCTTGGCTTTTAAGCTTTTCTTCGCGGAGGCGGTGCCCGAGATCCTCTCCCGCGGCCACGGGTACATCCGAACGCATGCAAGCACACCTTTTGTAGTGGGCCATGGTCGGACCGTACTATAACTTAGTATATCCGTAGTTCTAACGGAGACCATGCAGGGGAATCAAAATTCTTACAAGGTATTATTGGACACATTATTTCATCGGGAATATCAGTAATCGAGACCTAGCAGCTCCCAATTCAGCCCACTGATCAGGCGTCGTCTCAGATAGGAGAATTTCTTCAAAGGGAAGCTGCCACACGAATATAGCTATTCTTATAACTTGACAATCCAATGAATAAGCATTAGAGGCCCGTTGAAGACTTATGTAGTCTAGGTATGCTGTGGACGGCATCCCCGCGGGTACGCGCACTTCATGACAAACACGGACCCATATCCGCCCCGCTCCGCCCCTACCAGGCTCACCCCTTCCGCCCCCTTTCCTCCTGCTTCCTACTATGCTGACCTATGGTTTTGTAAGATGTTGATAGGTTGACAATCCTGAGTCATTCTCAACAGCAGAATTAACAGCGTAGGCGTAGTGCTTCGTGGAAGTCTAGACCTCACCATTGCTGATGTGCAAGAAAGAATATCACATTTTCCTTTCGGCAGTCTGTCTCATACACCGTACCTTCACAATTTGCAGACAATCCACCGTTCATCCAATGTCAGCTCCACTTCAGCGGGGGAAATATCGAAAAAGAAAGAAAGGAGCATTGGCAACACTGACGATTGGACAATGGCCGCGATGTAACCCTTTCAGACCGCGTCACCAACTAGTCCGAAGTTATATACAAGCTTAGCGCACCAAGCCGGGCGATATACCGAAGTCAGTTATAGGCCGCCAGTGCCATCGTCACCTAGGATGACGCACTCCTCGATATTTTCAACATTTTTTCCAAGTTCCAAGGCCTCATTGCCGGCCTTGCTACTCTGCGGTCGTGTCGCAGACTCACAGACGCACAAGACCAGTCATCCATCGCGATTCCTGTCCCAAGTAAGGGCATCGGGGACGGGAAGACCGAGCCCAAGGAGCGTACCGACATGCACACTATTAGACACGATTCGCCAGCTGTTTTCTAGGTTTTCAATTACCATTGCTGTTTTAGCATTGGCAAGGTTTACAGGTTCCAAGGTAGGCATGGAGGCTACCATCTGGAGATCTCGCTACAACCGACCGCGCGGTTGTTAGTCGCCAAGGATCGAAGCGGCATGTCTTCGGCGAAAGACCGAGAGCTGCGCCTAAATCTTTTTCCTGTTCCTCCAGGAGGAAAATGGCCGGCTAAGGTGTTTTGATCTGCATGAGCTTAACGGGGTACAGATACATACATACATAGTTTATTACGCCCCGGCTAAGCTGTTTAGGGCTCGCATGATTATCTACATATTCTCCACATTCGTTCATATCCTTGCCTCCCAGAAGCCCATACAAGTCTTGTTCGTCTCCGTATGTGTCTTTTTTAGTTTTGCATGTCGATGCTGCGGTTGCTCGTGGGGTTAGTAGCAGGCCATCTCGGAGTTGTTTCTCAAAGTGTTCGACGTCCTATCGTCGGCGGCCGAAGCTAGTCCTGCTGTCGATGGCACGAGGATGCGTGGGGGTGTCTCCGGTTAATTTGATGATGTTAGTTGCGTGTGGTTTCGCTGCTGGCTGATCTGTGCATCTAGCCTCTCCGTGCTCATGGCGAACTTGATCGTCTCTTTGACAACGTCTACGCTTGGCGACCAATCCTTAGGGTCGGACGCGCGCTTTCCTCCCAGGAAGTATGACAGATTTCCTCTCCGCGTTTCCGTCTGTTGGAGCATCCGAGTCCGCTGTGCCGTCCACTGTGTGCATCGAAAGAGAAAATGCTCTACCGTTTCTGCAGATTGCCCGCAAGCGCATAGCGCCGCGGCGGTTGCGCCGATCTGGTAGAGGTACCAGTTCAGCCTTGCCATTCCGGTGCGTAGTTGCGCTAGAATGCTGGCTTCTTTCCAGGCCAGTCCGTCATACAGCTTGCGTGTGTGGTTTCCCGGCAGGGCTATGTCGATCTTCTTCGAATATGCTCCTACGTTGTCGGGCAAGGCTCCGTGCTTCTGTCGCACGCTCTGTAAAGCGATCCTAAGTGCCGTCGAGTAGGCTCTGGCCGGCCGTTTTTGTGGTGTCTTGTTTACTTGGGTACTTTCCTTTGCTGCTGCTTTGGCCGCTTGCGCCAGGTCTGACTCTATCGATGATGGAAGCCAGAAGAGAGTGACTCTGTTGCCTCGTCTCTGCAGAGCTTGCACGCTGGCATATAGTTGTCGGATCTCTTGTTGGCCTGACTGCTGCCGCGGGTTGTGCATCACCAACACTGCCGCTTTGTTGCGGGTGAAGACGTGGATGGCCCGGTACTCGAGTCTCTCTGGGAGAGACTTGACCGCTTCTGCCAGTGCCGCTAGCTCTGCTACATACGGGTTCTGCTCCGTTCTCTGACCGAACGTACGCGAGGCCGTCACGACGCCACCGCCCCCTCTGAAAGATGCGGGCAGCGTCGTCGCCGTTCCAAAGCCCACAACCTCGTTCCTTGCTGAGCTCCCTGTCGCTATCCTCACTGCCCATCCAGACCGGATTGCCTCAGAGGCCTTGACCGTGTCGTCGTCGACTACTGTATCAATACGACGTTCCCAAGGAGCGATCGAATACCCTTCGATAGTCTCCAGCTTGTCAAGGGGTAGGTCGCGATAGGCCTCCGCCATCAACTGGAAGGGTGACGGAAACCGTCTAAAGGCCACCGCCCGCAGACGTCGAAGCGGATGGGTCTTGGGAAGGCTTCGCAGCCGTACCCAGAATGTCGTTGATTTTCTGTCGTACCTCTCTTGCGCCGATTGTATGCTTGCCTCCGCTTCAGCGACCGCCGTGGCCACCGTGTTGAAGGTTCCCACGATCGCTTGGGCGCCAATCCTCTGCACTCGGTTGATCACCCTCATCTGCGCTGCTCGACACCTGTACCTCCAGACGTTCGACGCGTAGTCCATCGTCGGTGCTACGGCCGCCACGAAAAGCTGTCTGGCCGTCGCCGGAGACAGGCCTTTGAGCCGTTTGAGCCCCAGCACGGCCTCCAGCCCTTTTGTCGTCGCGTCTGCGATGTGCTTTTCGAAACGGAGTTTCGTGTCCATCATCACTCCCAATACTTTGACGTGGTCCTTTGCTCGGACAGTGTCACCTTTGATGACGAAGCTGGTTGAGTCCGCCGGCAGCCTCCAGTTGCGCGTGAAGTGGATGATGGCCGTCTTGTCCGTCTCGAACGTCGCCCCGCTTCGTCGTTCCCACGCGAGTGCTCGATCGATAATATCTTGGATGCCCTGACGGTTTGCTTCGCGCGATCGGCCTGTGACCCACGCCGTGTAGTCATCGACGAAGGCCAGCGCGCCCCCGTTCTCGTCGATTTGGTGCTGTACGAGATCGGCGTTGAAGAAGAGGAAGAGCACGGGCGAAAGCGGCGAACCCTGAGGCAGTCCGGCTTGTGGTAGCGGACGAGCCTCGGACTCGTGACCGTTAACCAGGATGCTTGCCGTTCTATGGGAGCAGAAGGCGTCCACCCATCTCACCAGCTTGTCCGGGATCCCCCGCGCTCTGAGTCTTTGAAGTAGTCTCTCTTTGTACACACCATTGTATGCTCCCTTGACATCGAAGCTGACCAGACTGACCACCTTTCTCTTTCTCCACGCTCTGTAGATGTACTCCTGCAGCAGTACCAGCGCCTGCTCTGCCGACCTCTGCTTGCGAGCGCCAAAGTGGCTCGTGGGAAGGAGGCCGAACGTCTCGACAGCGTGCGAGATACGTTCTGCCAGGACCGACTCCAGCACTTTTCCGAGCGTCGAGAGAAGCGAGATCGGTCGCCAGGCCTTCGCTATACCGTAGTCGCTTTTGTTTGGCTTCTTCAGCGGGATGATCTTTGCGTGTCGCCACTGCCTCGGCAACACCCCTTCATCCAGTGAGGTCTGGAAGAGTGTAAGCACCCTCTCCTTCACCACTGGCCACGTGTGCTTCCACACTGCCACCGGCAGACCGTCCTCTCCGGGTGCTTTCCACGACTTTGCCGCAAAGAGCTGTCTCTCTACTTCTCCCAGTGTGAGGTTAGGGAAGGGTACCGGCGATCGTTGTGGCCGATCCCCCTCCTCCTCGATCATGCTGGGGAGAGGAGGGAAAAATGTGGAGAGCAGCTCTTCGGCCTGTTCTGCGGCGTCTCCCGTTTGGGAACCATCCGCCCTTTTAAGTTGAGGTATCTTGTCGAAAGATGCCCCTTTACTGGCGTCGAGATACTTCGCGGCCTTCCAGATATTGGCGTCGTCGGCCAGAAAGTCCTCCCAATGGCTCTTCTTCTGTTGTCGGATGGCATCGTGATATTGCTTGGCTGCCGAGCGTGCGCGTTGCTCCAGTTCAGGTTGACTGTTACCTGCCCTTCTCTCCGCTCTCGCCCGGTTTCTCCAGTGGGTATGGATCTGCCGGAGCTGGGTGAGGTCAGCCGTCCACCATCTCTTTGCATACGGTGATGGCTTGGCCGTAGGTGTCAGTGCCTCTACTGCCTCGCACACCACAGACATCAGTCGATCCGTCTGTTGCTGCACCGTACCTCCTGTTGGCATTCGCCCTAGGTTTGCTTCTACTCTCTCATTGATTTGCTTCCATGGGGCGTTCTTGAGGAGGAGCCGTGGCCGGCTTTCCATCTCAGGCGCGGCGATGTCGAAGGTCGTCTCGATCGCCCGGTGGTCCGACCCGTGGTCCGTCTCGTGCAGGCCGCATCGTACCACCGTTCTTGCTAGCTCTTCGGACGCGAGGGATAGGTCGATCGTCGTTGCCGCATCGTTCTTCTCCCACGTCTTCGTGCCACGCGGAAGGAGGCTGCGGAGCGAGTACTCGCTCATTAGATCGATGATCGGGTCCGCCTCGCCCTGCCGGCCCTCCGACACATCGTCACCTCCCCACAGGTAGTCGTGGCAGTTGAAGTCTCCTACCAGAACCACGTCCACCCTCTCCCCTGTTCCTCCTCGGACATTCGTGATAGCTTGTCTCAGCAGGTCGCACGCCTGCCGCAGCATCTCCGGCCTCTGCACCGGCACGTACACCGACGCCACTATCAGTCTTCGATCCGGAAGCCGGACGATGGCCGCAGTGATATCCGAGGACGCTATCGGCAGCTGCTCTGTCTCTACGTCTCTGTTCACCCAAAGCAAACTCCTGATTCCCCATCTTCCTTCGTCCCTCCACTCCGTTGGTACCATCCTCGTCCACCTGCTATTGCCCATCGGAACCGTAATGACCTTACCTTCTATCCTCCGCGCCCATGGCTCCTGCACCGCTATGGCCGTGAAGTCGCGCAACGCCTCATCATTCATCAGACTTTCGTGCACTGCAGCCTGTTTCCTCACGTTGAGCTGAAGGATCTGGACCTTCCTACTCATGGGAACGCGGATACAGCTTCGGACAGTTCTTGCTGAACGACTCGTGCGGTCCGCCACAGGGCACACATGTCACGATCGTCTCACGGCATTCAGAGTGGTGGTGGCCTACCTTGGCGCATCGTCCACACACCCGGGGGTTTACGCACTGGTACGCCTTGTGCTTCGTGATCTGCTGGCAGTTGTAGCACTGCTGGGGGCGCGGCCGCCGTTCAAACGCCATCGTCGTGCCGGACTCTCCTCCAACGTGGAAGAAGCCCTCGGAGATCAGTCTACGCGCATCACCGGCCTTGGTCACGAACACGACCATGGACCCATACGCCTTGGGTATCTCTTTCTTGCTAAGCCAAGAAATCTTGGCAACCGTGGTCTCGTTTTCTCGGCTAAGTGCCTCCGCCGCTTCAGCCCTGACATTGCCCTTCTCATCCAGTACCTCAATTCGCTTCACGTTGTCGATCTTCACGGGATAGAGTTCGTCTCGTAGCACGCGTGCTCCACGGCCGAAGCTCTTCTCCGCGATCTGCTTGACATACCTATGCTCCGCATCGTCGCGACAAATGATCCGGATCCTATCCGCGTTCCTTGGGTCTACCGTGACGGCCAGACACCGCCAGCTACCCTGTCCGTCCAACGCGCGCATCTCCTTTTCCACCGCAGCCCGGATCCGGCCTGGGTTGAGCTTGTCGCTGCCTTCTTCAACTCTTGATGTATCGATCGTACAGAAGGGGTCGCTGCGGCTCGGCAGCGTCGCGTTGCCCGCCGTGGCTACCCGCGAGTCGCGACCTTGCCCACCTAAGCCGCTTCGCGCGACGTCCGCGTAGGACACACTTGGGCTGTTCCGCGTCGCAGCAACTGTTGCGAGTGCTTCGAGGTTTTCGTTCGTCTTGGCGCTTTCGTCCTCCACGCGTTCTTTCATCGCTTGCAGCTCTCCTTTGACGGCCTGTAGCTCGCTCTTGACTGTTTGCAGCTCCGAAGTGACCACGCGAAGCTCTGCCTCAACGTTTTTATTCCGTGCTTCCGACTTCTTCCACGCATCGAACATGATCTTGACCGCTGTGTGTAGCTCTTTGACCTGCTTGCCCATCGTCAGGAGCAGCCCTTTGTCGTCATCCTCTATGGGTTTCGCGCGTTCCTTGGCCAGGGTTGTGGCTCGCTTGGTCGTCGTCCGCCGGCCACCACCAGCAACCTCCGTCGCTCCGTCGGTCGCATTGTCGATTATCTCTTGATGAGTCTGGTTCAGTTGGGCTTTCGCGGATGGCTTTCGCACCCTTCGTGATGGCAGGTCCTCGTCGCTCGCTGCCACCGCCTCCCTCGCAACGGTGATGGACGTCGAATCTGGCTCGAGATCCATCGCGTCGGGACGTGCGCAGAGACGCCACGCGGTAGATCGTGCTAGTGCCACGTAGCGCGTTTCGGAGCTTCTCGACAGCGCTCAACCCAACAACGTCGAATGATTCTTCACACAATCAAATATCGAAAATTCCCCAATCCTCTGATCAATACTACAGTAGAAGTCGAATTTGGTTTCCGTCTTTCTTTTAATCTGCTGAACAGCTGCATCAAGAACCACTAAGCTCATCCAAACTCTGCGCTATCAGAGGCGCAATGTCTCCATGCTGGCTCGTTCCCCCTCAGAGTTCAGTTGAGACCACGAACGCATCCCATGTCAAAAAGTTTCGCGATGAGAACACTTAAAAAGCCTTCAATAGGAGCTAGCTGAAAGGTGACAGAAAGCTTGTTATGAGAACATACTTCGAATTGAGTCGATCCAGTAGTAAAGAAATATCACGTAACAAGGATAGGGACCGCAATCCACAAAGTGCTTATTACGTACTATATTACGTGTATCTCACTTATATCCTATATATAGACCTTTCTCTTTTATCTATTTCTATTTTAATAAATTAAGCTACTTTATTATACTCCGTATACCTATTACTATATACTATAACTCGTAATAGTTATAAACCTAGCTCTTAGTTAAGACCTTAAAATATAATAACGTATTTATTAATACGATTCTTATCGTTTTTTTAAAATAATAAATATCTTTACGTTAACTTTTAGTTAAGCTAAGTTAACTAGCCACGATAATTAAATTAAATAGTTCTAAGCTTTTTATTTTATAAACGAGGGCCTCGAAATTTAGAAATACGTCGATCTAAACGCTTTAAACTCCGACGTACTCCTCGCTCTCTTTATAATATTCTTTTTATTATTAAACTTTAAACTATTATTTTTAACCTATAATAAAGAAGAGCGACGAGCTTATAAAACTCGCTATAAGGCGTTTAAAAACGATTAACGAGAATAGGAGATCTTTTATTAATAACTTTTAGCCTTAACTCTTAGCACGACCCCTTTAATATCCTCGAATATAAATAATTTATAAAATCTAGTTAGAGTTCTTTTTATAAAACTAACTATATTATTAACTTTACGTAACTAAATATATCCCTATACCGTACCCGTAAAGAAAATCTATACGTTTAAAAATATTTAAAAAGAATAGGAGCTTTCTACTAAGTATTACTAAATTATAGCTCCTAAACGTAATAGTATTAATATATATATTAAACTCTTTATTTAGTAATTAAGAAAGTCTATTACCGCTACTCTCTATAAATACGTATTTTAAAAAGTAACTTAGGAAGGCGTTAAGTTTAGTATTTAACGGATTATCCGGTAACTAAAATAGGATTTAGCGCCCTCCGAGGCTATAGTTAGGAGTACGGTTCGGTAAAAATATAAATAAATCCTTAATAAAATAAAGAACGGAGTTAATACCTAACGCTAATATAAAAAGTAGTAGTCTACTTACTTTTAAATAAAGACGTATAATATCCTAGAAATTTAAAAAAAGATCGCTATAATCGACTTTTTAAAAGCGGTTAAGTCTAGGCTTAACTTTATATAGGGCTAACGAATTTATAACGCTTTTTACAAATTAATCGCTTTTAGGACGTATATTAGAACCCTCGGGGAGATTATATATATATTTAGTTTAATAACTTAAGAAGTATATACAAAACGGCCTTTAAGCTAAGGAGGGGCTTATTTTACTTTTTTAGGGCGTTCTAATTTATATAAAGACGTAAATAATAAAGGGGACGTTATATACCTATATAATTATATATACCGCTAGCGGCCTTCGGTATATTAAAAACTAAAATAGATATTTATAAATTATAATATTAATAGGTCCCTAATACGAATATTTAATAGCTATATAGAGGAGGTCCTTATTACGATTAAATTAAGTAAATAGAAATTACTTTATAGTAAGCTTAAAAAAGTTAGTTAATTAAAGGACGATAGAACCCCTAAGAAGCCTCGGCTTTTAAAAGGATCCTCTAACTAGCCTACGACGAGCTTATTAATAAACTAGGACGAGGGCTACGTAGTCGCCATATTTATTAAAAATTAAAAAATAAAATTAAACGCAATCTTTAATACCCCTATAAATAGCGCTTATCCTTTATCTTAGATTACGGTAATAAATAGCTACGGGGCAATATACCTAGTTAATAATAAAAGCTTATTAGAACCTAAAAGCTACGTACTATTAAGCAATAATAACTACGTTAAATTAAAAACTACTATATTACCCGTTACTATATATAGGACTCGGATTATAAAGGGCGTTTTAAATAGATTTAAAAAAAAGGGAATATATAATCTAAAGCTTTAAAACGTCGCTTACGTCGAGGGTTTCTATATAAACATAGT
>NW_026849248.1:0-33743 GCF_030867785.1 Colletotrichum acutatum | reverse complement strand
CTGCCAATCTTGGACCACAGAGAAAGCAAGGCGATGGCCAGAGCGACATCCTGGTGCGGCACGGAAGCCTGAGATGCCACGCGAGAGCCGACGACCGAGAAAGCACCACCGGCGCCGACCATGATCAGTGAGATGACCATTGGGGCGGTGGAGATGGTGGCCCGGGGACCATCGATCATGATGCCTATGCCGATGATCTTGATGCAAAGGCCGCAAATTTGCAGCATCTTGTAACGGTGAGTCCATCGCTGGAGCAGACCTGCGACCATGCCAAAGACGCAGAGCGCAAGTGTCAGCGTGTTGTTGTAGTACACCCAGTCTTGTGAGGACCAAGGTTTCGCAATGTAGACGTAAGATGACCAGTACAGCCCGCGCATGTTGCCGGCCACTGAAAGATGTCAGAGAAAATGAACCTAGTGGTGTCTTAAAAAGAGAGTTTGGTACTTACACATGTAGAAAGAGTCAATAAGAATGGCCATCAAGAATGTCTTGTTCATGACCAGTCTACGAGGTGCGCTTGGGACCTTGGCCCATTTGATCTCATAAACCGCATACGCGATGAGCGAAATGCCTCCCACTACCATCATGGCAATGAGCGATTGATTTCTCCAACCATGTTCGGCATAGGTCTTGAGACTGAATGGCAAAAGTAGCAAACTCCAGCCGAAGCCCAAGAGTATCAGACCAAGCGCATCGATCTCGACCAAGTTGTGCTTGAGGCCTTCCATCCAAGTGCCAGCCGGCTCAGCAGCTGGAACCACAATAGCACCACGTGGCCCATCATAGCCCTTTTCATCAGCCATCTCTCTCGCAGCACGGCGCGCCGCGTTCGAGGAGGCGAGGTTAACGATGCCGTCCTTTTTCGCCTTCCTGTCGAGGTACAAGAGCGTTGCGATCGCAGGGCCAAGAGCAGCAGGCATGATGATGGCAAACATGCCGTAGCCCCATCTCCACTGATTTCGAGCTTGCATCGCGTCAACGATCTTGCCGGCGAACCAGGTGTTGATGATGAAGGGAGCCGAGAGCAGCGAGCTGACGAAGCCACGCCATTCCAAGGGGGTCAGGTCAGCGACGATGATGTCGTTGGTGAGATCGAGGCCGGAAGAACCGATGGATACGAAGACTTCGCCCACGACGTAGGCTGAGATTGATGTGCTCGAGGCGGCGATAACGTATCCGATGACGTAGAAAAGCAGAGTGACGATGTAGGTGTACGGGCGTGACGTGATGTCAGAAATCTTGGCGATGAAGGGTTTCGAGACGGCCGAGATAATGCTCGTGGCGATCGAGAGGGTCGATAGTACGGACGAGTGCTGTTTGTAGTAGGACGAGGCGTCGATGCTGTAGTAGGAGGTCGTCGAGCTATCAAGGGAGTAGGCCCAGGCGCAGACGAGGACGGAAAGTCCGACGAGGTAGAGGGAGATGCGGTTCTGTTTGGCTTCGCGGTAGACTGCCTCCATGCGAGTGACACCCTGTGATTGTAGTATCTCCCCGACAGAAGAAATCTGAGGCTCTTCACGATCTGTTGAGGGAGAGATTGTGCCATCTTTGGGGATGTGGACGTCGTCTGACAAGACACCCGACTCCTTGGTGTTACTCATATCGAGGATTCGCGAATCGCAGCACGCGACCTTGGCTGGATGAGTGAGAGATGAAAATCTGCTCGGATGAGGATTGAGGTAGTATTAGACTTTGTGGCAAGAGTCATGAGGGATATATGTATATGTAGTCTCGTAAGAGCTAGCAAACGTCCTCTCCTCAGATGTACCTCACTACAATACTTGCCGCGCTGCTCCGGTTAGCTGTATGACTTGGTACCTTGGGCAAAATAAAAATCTGGTCCAAAACTAGAAAATTCGCAGCCGCCGTTGAACAAGGGAGGCAGGGATCATCGGGACCCACGATGCTGGTGGTGTGTCTAAGTCGAGATTATTCGGAACTATGTACTTACGGATCTGGGCATAAATGCACAAGAGTTCATGGTAGTGCGCCTCGAAGGAGCAGCGCTAAATGGGCCCTCTCTTTTGCCAAATCTAATCAGATGGATCCATCATCTTATCTTTTCCCATCGTGGGCAAGTGAACTCGGCCGGGGAGAGGGGCCTGGTGCGGAATTCCGGGACTAACATCGAGCTAGCCCGGCGAAGGAACGAATCACGAAGGATCGTAGAAAAACTTGACAAAGTGAATTTACCATCGGCGGGATGATGGAGAACATTCCCACTTGGTGGCCTGCGATCTTGGGAAGGCAACAGTCCAGAACCATGGGCTCGGTCACCTTCCAGAGGCTGATTTGTGCTGCTTTCTAGTGGTCAGTCGTCCACGCCGTGCCCTGGTTTGAGTGAACGGCAACCAGGGGAACCAAGTCTCTCGAGGGGTAAAACGTGGCGAGACAAGGCCGTATTCCCATTTCATTTCCGATTTAGTCCACTTTGCTTCTCATTCTTCCTGGATCTCAGTAAGCAACCAGTTGCCGCGTAAGTCACCGCGGAGAAGTCATCATCAACGTGCCAACATGTACTTGTATCACCCGGTCGACTGATGCGACCTTGAGACACAAGTTTGCCTCCAATTCGTTCCATGTATGGGGAATTCCGCAGGATCGCACGATAGAAGTTGAAGTTCAAGGCCTTGTTCGTTGCTGATGAAGAACAAGACTCAGCCAATGACAAGGACTTATTGTTGTGGAGTCGTGATGAATTCCTTTAATGTGGACGAGTTCTCTACTTGGTCCGAGTTAACGAAGCTTGCGACCTCTTGAGCCTAGTCTATGAGCTCTTTCAGATGACCGTACGTCACTCAGCTCGTCTCTATTTCGAGGAGTTTTGGGTGCTGCGTTATTCTAGTCAACAATTAACTTTAAGATTCATAAAAGTAAAAGCTCCGCCCAAACTAGGCCTTTGATTTGGTGAGTCAATATCATCCGCTTTCTCGACATCAATTTGACTTCACTTGCCTGCCCACCACTACCGACGCGGGCTGTCCGGTGCTTATCGATAAGCCCGAATCTTGTTCTATCGCTCTTCCGCTCGAATTTGCCATGGTGAAGCCGACCCGTATACGGATGTCGGGGTCAAGGCACAGTCGATGAGTTGGCCAATTGGAAAAGTGAGAGCGTTCTTGAGTGTGTCCTTTTTCCCCCGTTACGTTCGCTTATTGGGTCCTGCGAGGCAATGAAAAATATCATTACAGTAACATGTGCGGGCGTCTCTCGGCCCTAAAGCGTTAGCAAGGCGGTCGAGGCATTGGTCGTGCTTGATGGTTTTGTGAGTATCCATTATCGTCACCACGCCGATTCAAGTCGTCTACTTATCGAAAGGATGCCTTTTAATAACGGATCTATGGAAGTATCAAGCCGCGTAAACAAGGCACCCTCAACTGCCACTACGAGTTGTTAGCCGGACGTTTCCCCGGCACGCCCAGTGCCAAAGGTAGACCGCACAGCATGAGGTGTGACCTGTGCGCTTGTGTCACTTTGTCGATCAGGAAGGGGAAACATGGGCAAGTCATCTGAACAGGGAAGCGATATTATGTAGAACCTTAGAAACAAGAAACAAGACGACAGAGAATACGTCAACTTTTCTAGGAGAAAGATTATTATAAGATGGATGATGTGGCACATGTTGACAAGCTCAACTTCAGCTCAACTCTGTGATTCTAGGTTGAGAGTAGTCAAACGATCTCAACGTGGCGCTACTCCCTCAGACTTATTTGGCGGATTATTTAGGCTCAATTCTCCCGCATCAAAGATGCTACGCAGACATCCGTCATTGAGTCAAGTGCCGTGGGAGCCCCCACAACCAGGGCGCTATAACAGATGATTCTCCCTCCCCTCACTTTATTCCAGCAAAGAAGGTTTTCTCCAACTAACATAGTTATCTCATCTTGAACAAGGGCACCCTTCTGAAACAGGCCACCTTGCCTGGAGGCAATTCTCCCCTTAATCAATCTGGCGGCCCCCAAATTCACCCTTTCAAGTCCAGTACATTCCCTAGTCGAATGTTGTCATCCGAACCATGCGGAGACTGGGGAGATTCGAGAACATGAGCGGCCAGCACTGCCGGCACCCCTGACTGCTGAGGAGGATGAGCCGACTTCACGTGGTCATCCGGAGCCAAACTCTCCGTACGATCTTCATAGCCTAGGCTGTCGCCTGTTCAGCTTTGTGCAGCAAACCCCGAAGGTTTGCCCAATCCAGCAAACTCGCAGGTCCCAACGGCTCGGCGCCAATGCACTGGGCCGTGTTCCAAGCATCATCCCCGCCAGACGAGCCCCGGCGGCAGTGTATCTCACACGGCCGAAAAAGTAAACTCAGAGGCTCAGAAAGCTCGGCACGGAGAACCTCTGCGATTGTCCCGACATTCTGGGGGATTCACCTCTAAGATGAAGGACCGGTGCGTTTCCGGAACCCTTGGACCATGCTTGACTGGTGCGATTCGTCAATTAAGGGACAATAAACTTCGGAGTTGAACACCAAGTCCCCAGCTTGGCGCAATAATTGGTGATGTATAAGAGGGGAGACATGTTCATCTTGATGTAAGTCACCAGGAAGATTCTTCATCACGTACCACTTAGCCAGGGTCTTACATTCTTTTCTCATTCACCCCATTCCCACGCTCATTATTTCAAAATGGTTGTCGCTCACCTTCTGCTCGCAGCAGCGCTTGCGCCGGCGGCACTAGCTACTCCCCTCAGGCTGCGCGATGTCGCATCCTACGAAGGAAACCCGCTGGCGGACAGACAACTCTTCCCCAACCCCTACTATACAGATGAGATTACGAATCTCGCCGTCCCTAAGCTCACCGGCGATCTTGCAGCGAAGGCAGCCAAGGTCGCCGAGGTGCCCACATTCGCATGGCTGTAAGTGTTATGAGCCAGGCCACATGGCCATCATACTTGACGAGCGACTGCTGACAACCGCAGTGATACACGCGAGAAGATTAGTCTGATGAACAGCACCCTGGCGCAGATTCGCAAGCTGAACCAGGAGGGCGCCAACCCGCCTTACGCTGGCACCTATGTCATCTACAACTTCCCGGACCGTGATTGCTCTGCGAAGGCCTCCGCTGGCGAACTCGTCATTGCTGACGGTGGCGTCGAGAAGTACAAGAAAGAGTACATCGACCCTATTGCCGCGCTCGCTAAGGAGTACTCAGATGTTCGCCAAGTCTTCGTCTATGGTAAGTTCCTGGGACGTTATCTGGGGCTATACGTCTATGGCATGCTGACGACAAACAGAACCTGATGGGCTGGCCAACCTCATCACCAACATGAACGTGGCGAAGTGCACTGGCGCAGCGGATGCGTACAAGGAAGGCACCGACTACGCCTTCAAGACCCTCAACCTCGACAACGTCGCAATCTACGTGGATGCGGGCCACGCAGGATGGTTGGGCTGGGAAGCGAACCTGAAGCCCACTGCCGAGCTGTACAGCGAACTGTACAAGAAGGCCGGCTCTCCCAAGGCAGTTCGTGGCTTGGTCACAAACGTGTCAAACTACAACGGCTGGAATCTGACGAGCGCTCCGGCGTACGCAGAGAGCAACAAGCAGTGGGATGAGTCCAAGTTCCACGCTGCGTTGACGCCGTTCCTCAAGGAAGCTGGGTACCCGGCAAACTACCTCGTCGATCAGGGCCGCAGCGGCAAGCAGCCGACGGGACGCCAGATTTGGGGTGACTGGTGCAACATTAAGGAGACTGGCTTCGGCACGAGACCGAATGTCAAGACTGGCATCGATACCCTGGATGCCTTTGTCTGGGTCAAGCCCGGTGGCGAAGCTGATGGCACGAGTGATTCGACTGCGGCTCGGTATGATGAGAAGTGCAGCTCTGGATCTTCCGTGATTCCGGCCCCGGAAGCCGGAACCTGGTTCCAAGAGTACTTTGTGCAATTGTTGGAGAATGCCAACCCCGCGTTCTAGATGACAACAGTCGAGCCTAGTTACAGGGTGTAGAGGTCATTCTATTTTCCTTTCTTCGTACTTCAATAGGGTCCAGGAGTTTAGCGAAATGCGTAACTGCAACTTGTCCACTGCACTATCTTCATCAGGTTGCGCGAACCTTGACTTTCCATCATACACTTTGACCTGGAGTTATGCAGATGCCTAAGCTTCGTTCAGCGTTGTGGGGGCTAATATGCTGGAATTAGAACTTTAAGATGGTGACTCCGACGTGGGGGTGGGCATCTGTTTTGCCTCTTCAGCTCGAGCCAGAGCCTCTCCAAGTTTATCACCTCAAGCTGGCAACTCGTCCAAATAGGAAACTTACCAGATCCGGACCACAAAAGTCAGCGGCACCAGCAGACCAAATAGAGACCGAGATGGAGCGGCTAACCGCAACGTCTATCGAGTTCAAACACCAAAGAGAAGCTCGATGGCGCGCTTCGGCCCCGCATGCCCCAGCGGAGCGCCTGCAATCTCGCCCCTTTTGGAATTTGCACCGCCTAGGCCCGAGCTTCAACTGGGAGTTCCACCAATCGCATTGAACAGCACGTTGGCCGAGTATGGGGAATTCAATGTACTGCAAACGCAGAGTGACGAAGTCTTTTTGATCAAGAGCCCCTTGGTGCCGAACTCTCTTGCTCTTGGTCAACGGGTGGAAGGGGGAGCCAAGCCGCCAGTATAATATGTAAAGCACCACGCGTCCCACGCGAGCCGGCCGTCTGAACTGTTCACCTGTACTATTCACAGTCGTCCCGTCTCTCGTTGGTGTTCCCTGCACGGTTTCTCAACCTCTCATTCGCTTCTCATTCTTCCTATTCACTATCCTTCTTATTGTTGATACTTTGCTGGTACATAACGTTACAATCCCTGGCCCAAAATGAAGTCCTTCACCCAAGCCCTTTCCCTGGCAGCCGGCCTGTCCCTGTCCTTTGCCAGTCCCACTCCGGCCGTCTTCCCGAGACAGACCAACAGTTCCAAGAACCTGATCGTCTTGTAAGTCACCTGCGTACCCGTTTCGGTGGAATGATAAGAGAAGAAGAGAGCTCCATCTGACTCGGATACTCTACCTGCAGCGGCGACTCTTACTCCACTGTCGGCTTCTGGCCCGGCGGCACCCTCCCGGCTGCCGGAAACCCGCTCGGCAACCCCTCCCTACCCGGCCAGACCACTTCTAGCGGCTTGAACTGGGTCGGCCATCTCACGAGCACCCTCAACACATCGACCATCTTGACCTACGACTTTGCCGTGACCGGCGCCACCACCGATAAGGATATCGTCGACACTTATGCCCAGTACTGCGTCGACGACCAGGTGGATCAGTACAAGCAGTACGTATCTAGCGTCGTCAACAAGGACAACGCCCTCGTCGCCGTCTGGATCGGCATCAACGATGTCGGCGAGCCGTTTTGGGACAAGGTGTCTGCGCCTGTCACCAAGATCATGGACCGCTACTTTGAGCTCCTTCAGACTCTTGCCGATGACGGTCTGAAGAACTTTGTCCTGCTCTCCGTGCCTCGTATGTTACACCCCGAAACCAACCTCCTCTTCAATGTGTTTGGCCCTAACACACCCCTGCCAGCCTTCTCTGATCAGATTCCTGCCATGATCGGCCAGTCCGAGACTGACCTGACCCGCCTGCGTTCCGACATCACGTCGTACAACGCCGCCCTCGAGACCCGCCTCGCCACATTCAAGTCCGCCAATAGCGGCGTCAAGGGTCTCGTCTTTGACACCAAGCCCTCGTTCGACACCGTTGTCGAGAACTTTGCGCAGTATGGCGCCAAGGATGCTACCTGCTACGGTTCTAGTGATTGCATCTGGGCCGACAACTACCACGCCGGCCTGGCTATCCACAAGCTTCTCGCCCAGAACCTGGTCAAGGGTGTTGCCGCAAACTTTGTCTTCTAAATAAGGTAGATACTTACATGTCAGGAAGATGGTGGACAGTAAATACAATTTTGAATGTAGATGAGCACTCACAGCTCTCATTCACACTTACCTTGCTTCGACTTGCTGCATCCACTTGAACGTGAACCTGACTTACTCTTGGAACAGTTCCAGCCCGCAAGAGCATGCCCCCATGTCTTGGTGTTCATTGACCAAGAACAAAACAAGATGCTTCACTCGGGCGTAGAGCCACGGCAGTCGGGCAACTAAGAATAATGTCACAATAAAACAAAAAGGAAAACCAGCGGAATTCGAAACCAATGTCATGCAATCCATAGGTTCAAGTGTTTGGCTGATTAGAAGACCAAACGATGACCTAGCTTCATCGAAAAACGTATGTCGGGTTTAATATGTAGTGGTACAAATGCTAAAAGCCAATAAAGATCACCAGCGCGAGATGAACATGACTAGAAGCATCGTCTCCCGCGAGGGCCAGCCGGTCGTCGCCGTCAACCCCACAAATCCTGACGATATTGTCTTCGTGTCGACACGCTTCCATCCTCTACCTGAATTTGAGCCCGTTGGGTGTTGTTTTCTGACCTACACACTCGACCGCGGAATCACCTGGAATAACGTCACAGCGGATTACCCCTTAAGTGCCGCCCCGAAGTGCGGCGAGCCACAGGTCTCTACCGACGCGAATGGAACTTTCTACCTCCTCAACAACCAGGTTTTCTCTGGTTTGAAAAATAAAATGGCCGCTCATGCCCAGTTGTCTAAGTCCATTGACGGAGGCAAGACGTGGAGCGTTCCATCTGTGGCGCCGCTTCATATGCAAGGTGCAACAAAGCTGCGGGTCGACGTGGCTACGAGAAAGGTATACACAGATGGTGCATCATCTTGGGAATACCCAGCAGCTGTGTCTGTCAGCTCAGACAGTTGCGAGACCTGGGCTGCCTTCAATCAAACCCCCGGTCCCGTGGACGTTTGCCCGGACTATCAAATTCCAGACCTGCCTCCCATCTGTGGATTCCCCGGCAGATCCGTTGCAGTTCATGATGGAATTCTGGCTTCGGCCGCGCGGAGGGTTCAAACGGGCACCCAGAGATGTACGTGAGCCATGACGAGGGCGTCACATGGGAGACATTTCCCTTGGTTGATAGCCGGGGCAACTTCGTGGCAAACGGTACCGGCGCGATGCTGGCCAAGTCTGGCATTGGTCTTCCCAGTGATCCCACGCCGTGGGCGTCTGCAGACCCTGCCTCAACGGGTCATTTGGCCCTTATGGTTCCACGCGACTCTACGCTGGAGATTTACATCACGGATAACGCAGGTGAAAACTTCACAGGCCCAACCATCATTCAGACTCCTGATGCGCAGCGCCCTTCGACCTTGGCCCGAATGACCTCCTTGGTGTCATGTGGCGCACCAACTCGTCGGGTATTCTCGATGTTTACTCGACGGTATCTTTTGACGGCGGACGTAACTTTGCTGCGCCAATCAAGGTCACAGGACAGCCGCAGCCTGTTGGTCAAAATGGTCAGCCAGGCGACTGAGCTTCCTTTGTCTCGCTCACTCATACCTATGCTTACGTTGCCTGGTCTGACGGAAGCGATGGCTTACTGGACGCTGTTTCTGCTGAGGTGCCCCTGGATCTGTTTCAAACCACGCCTCAGGCTGCGGAGGTATTTGAAAGTATCAGAAGTTCCGATATGGCGGCTCAGAACCTGCGCATATGTGAAAAGAAGTATGTACAATAAGAGCCAATAGCCGTCTGCTGGCACTGATTAATATTACCACCCAAGATGAAACGGCGAGTTCCTACCCGAAGTCAATTGAAAGCCCCGGCTTGACATTTGCTCTGAGGGCAGTCGAACCCTTGTATCTTAATTTCCTATGGTTCTCTACCACATACACTTTGAAGACCCCAAACGCAATGAGCTGTTACGGGATTGCTCACTTAAGATGCCAGGGTAATAACGCCGGATGCTTTGAACCACTCTCACGTTTCGCCTGCCTTTGCCGCACAGGCTACAACCAATCACGTTTGTAGTCGGTCATATCTATTCGACTCCTACTTGCAATAATAAACTACATAATCAATGAAAAGCTTTCCCCAAAATCAGCTGTTACCAGTGCTTCACTGCTTCGATAATCATATTATCTCTTTAATTGTATTGCTTGCATTGTGCCCCTGACATCAAGAGCAAGGCTGCACTGTACAGCAGGCCCCAATGTTCTCCTGCTGAAGCAGTGTTGCCACAAATACGAGTCAGTGAACTCGGTCAAGGCTTGCTTTGAGACTGCCATCTTCGACGCCAATTCTCAAACTTGCCATGCTTCATAGAGTCTAGCGGTTTTGCAGGCCCTGGCTAAAGCTATCGAAGGCCACACCCATTGGCGATGCGCTATGGAGTCCCATGCTATCGCTCAGTTGATTTTCTAGAAGACCAATTCTCTTCCACTCTTCTAGCTGCCGCTTGTAGCAAGCCGGGTTTCGTTAATGGCACTAAAACAGCTAGACAAAGAACATGCCGAGAGAAAGTTATTCATTCAGATCACCAGACAAAGGAGCAACCACCTTACAAAGCGACATTTATGGTCTCCCTGGATTCGTTCCCGGGTATAACAGTAAATTGGTCTATCACTGGCATAAAAACATTAACAACAGCGAGAACGAACCGTTTAGGATCGGGGCAAAGACAGCACCGCAACAAACTGGGAAGGGTTCTTTAAATAGCCGCATACTCGTCGTAAAGCCTATGATAATAGAGGTACTATAGTAACCCTATAGCCCTAAAAGTAATTAAAGCTTACTGATTAATAAGAGCACACTCTTGAACTTAGCAAATACCTCTACGTAGCAATTAAATGTATTAATAACTTGATTGCTGGAAAAGCTATGGAAGTCTGTTCTTGAGCCCGGCTGAAGTCCACCCTATGTGTAAGTCCTGATCCTGATTATATCCTTCGTAATGCTCTGTTCGCTATTGTGCGACCGTTCACCGAACAGTTATCCGTCCTAGTTGTTTACGATTGTCCGTCTTACTTATCTATGGGCGTTCGTTCTGTATCTTATCGTGTGATTGTAGTTACGTTATTTATCCTACAATTCTTCCGTTCCCGAGAGGAGTTATCTAGGTCCCGCACCCCTGTATATATAGTGTGGTAGCCGCCGCAGGCCTTGTGGGCCAGGCCCTGGCTCTGTAATGCACGCCGGGTCCTAGCAGTTGACACTTGTACTTTTTTTCAGACGGGCACTGCAGGCTCAGTCTTCTTTCTGTGACCGTCAGAGCCCTGCTTAACCGACTTCCATTGGAAGAACAGGCAGCAGATGAAGGCACAGGCAGCACAAGCTAGGGTGATATAGAATGTGTCTCGGAGACCCTTCATATACGCCTTGAGGATAGTGTCAAAAGCATCTAGTCGACCCATTCTGCGGAGTACACCCTTGACCTCCGAGGCACCACTGTTGATGAAGATGGTAGGGTCAATCCCGATGCTGTCGTCGTTGATAGTGTCAATGAGGCCGTTCTGCAAGACAGTTTGGGCAACAGCAACAAAAAGAGCCCCCCCGAGAGCTTGGAAGAACTGGACCGCGGCAGTACCAACAGGAACCCATTCCTGAGGTAATACAGTCTGCACGATCAAGACACCAATTTGGAAACCGGCGCCAAGTCCAAGGCCCGCGATGACCTGATAGCCAAACCACTCCTTCAGGGGCGAAACGACGTCGAGGGCGGTGAGCATCCCACTACCAACTGTAAATAGAATCATGCAAGGGATGATGACAAAGTTATAGTAGCCGACAGCAGTAATGACGCCCCCCGAGACGATAGCGCTGATAACGGTTGAGAGCAAGAGAGGTAAAATCTTGATTCCAGCCTGGACAGCGCTCACACCCTGAATGGCCTGGAAGTAGAGAGCTAGGCTGCGTTAGCAGAGCGCCCCATGAGAAGAACAACAGGAAACATACAGAGGTAGTATATAAGGGGAAAGAAGCCGGCCCCAAAGAACATAGCGAAGAGCATTGCCAATAAGACGTTGCGGTTTTTGAATAAACGTGGGGGCAGAGTTCCTTGGTCACCTTTCCAGAACTGAATGGCGATGAAGATGGCGATCATGGCACCGAAGCCACAGAAGAGACCGATAATGCGCGAGTTGCTCCAGGGATAATCGGCACCCCCCCACTGCAGGGCAAGAAGCAGACAGATAATGGCAGGGGTGAAGATGGCGGCACCAGCAAGATCAAGTTGTCGGACACGTTTTATGAAGGGCATGTTGCGGGACTCGGCCGAGTTACGATTAACATGGACGAAGAAGAAGACGATCAGCATGGCGAGGCCGCCGATAGGAAGGTTGATATAAAAACACCATCGCCAGGTGGCATGGTCGGTGAAGGCACCTCCAAGAAGAGGCCCTGCAACGGATGCGATTCCCCACATGCCACCAACCAGACCAAAGGCAAGGGGACGCTTCTCCAAGGGCACTAAGGGAACGTTAGTGGGGCTCATGTTGGTGATGTAGACCGTGGTGTTTGAGGTGACATACTGATCAGGGAGATAATGACAATGGATCCGGAGAAAAGACCCGCGGTTCCAATCTGAGAAGCTCAATCAGTAGGAGCACAAGAACTGGTCCATTGGATTAAGGATAGCATACTCCAGCAATGGCACGACCGACAATGAAGACGACTGAGGATGGCGCAACGGCAGAGATCAGACTGCCAATTTCAAAGACGAAGACGGCTGTAAGGTAGGCAATCTTCACATTGAAGTGCTTGTAGACAGCTCCGTACATGGGCTGGAGAGCTGTGGTGGTGAGCAAGTAAGAGGAGCCATACCAACCCTGAGACCTGTTAGCGGATTTCTCTGCTGGAAGCTTTTCGATAAATAGCTCACAATATCCTTGACACTCTGGAATTGTGCCGTGATTGCACCCAGCGCAGGAGCAATGATAGTCTGATCTAGAGCAACGAGGAAGATGGCAAGGCACAGGGAAAAGATAACCAGGGCAAGCTTGGCAGTCGAAGGGTACTCGGGCTGGTCGTTGTTGGCCTGATCAACACCAGAGACAGAGCCTCCAGTGGCGGAGCCGGCGCGCTGCTCGACGTTGGCGTTGGCCTCGGCCTCGGACTTGGCCTGGGCGGAGAGATCGACAATGTTGGAGCCGACTTCGGTCTTGTCATCCGACGAGAGACGTTTCTCGTCGAGGACGAGGGCTGTGGTCGCTGCAGCGTGAGTGGTTGTGGTCATTGTGGAGTTTGCAGTCAATCGATTCTTCGGACGGACGCAGCTTTCGGGGGAAAGGAAGTTATCTGTCTTATCACAAGCTCTTCCTCTCTTTATGTGTCTCTCTTTGTCTAGAGCTGGATCTGGGCGCCGTAGGCGAGTTTGATTTGATCGCCCGATCCCTTCTCGAGGGAGTATTTGATCCTGGGTTGAATACCTCGAGAAGCTCTAAAGCACAAATGGAACAAGAAGAAAAGGGAAAAAAGATGGACGGACCAAAAGATTGTTAAACAAATACCTACGTCAGTCCCGGGGTTGAGACGTGGGCTCGTTGCATCCGGAGAAAAAAAGGAAGAAGAGAGGACGCTAGCGGACAAACTACTTAGGGATGGTCATTATTGTGCGTAGTGTATTCTCTAGAGAAGAGCGGCGGCTGATTCAAATGACAAGTTACGAGGAAGGGTAACAGCTTGATCGCATCCTTGTCTGTTGTGTGTCGTATCTTGACGGAGTAACTCCCTAGTCACTCGAGGATCTACCTAGCAGTACGTGGGGGGCTAGACTGGTCTGCCGTTGAGTTTTGACTCTGAGTCCTAGTTCATGCCGCCGTGGACTGCGGGCCGATCCGTTGGATGTACTGGCAGTATATGTTTTCTTTTTAAACTTTCTTAGTCATTTTACATCTGTTTAACCTATGTAGATGATAGCCTCACACTCCTGCTACCAACCCCTTGCTGGTTTAGTATATCTTTTCCAAGCCGAATTCTTCCTGATCAGTAAACTAAACTAAGGAGAAGCGCACCAACCGGCTGCTCTTCCCCTTTCCCCTTTCCGCTTTCTACTTTCCCTCTTTCCAACGTCTTTTCCCGGTCGTCGACACTTATCTTTGTTGCATTATTTTGAGACCACACCCACACCCTTCTCGGCATGATGTAGCTTTTGTCTAGTGTAGTGTAGAGTTTACTAGACAATGGTTATCTGGCTAATGTTGCGGCCTGGTTCAGGCAATATATTGACGAAGGGGCTGGCTGGATTGCCGGTCGGGACCTTTGGCTTTAATGTTGGGTTTCAATGGCTGGACCCATCACCCATTGATCCCCCGACAATTGTAACACGATGAAGTTCTCTCGAATAGGCTTAAGGGACCAAAATCACTCCATGCTGATGGTACTATTCTGGGCTCGTGCAATGTGTTGGCCCCCTTGTGTCGGCACGGCGAAGGGCTCTGTTCGATGGAACAAAGCCGGTTTAAGCTTGCTGAGGTAACCCGCCTGATAAAGCTAACCTACAAACCTACAATACCCAGTGAACTCGCCATCTGCCAGTAGCACATCAAGTTCTTCTGGCAGCGTGCCAATGACAAGCTCGATACCACCGTCCTCGCGCAGTGGATGTATAACCAACATCCGGAATGCCGCGTTGATAGCATCCATTTGCACGCGCATTGCAGACGGCACACCGCCATCATCCAGGAACTCGTCGCCGAAAGAGATAGCATTCGTCTGGAAAAGCATCAAATTATTAACGGCGGTGTGCATCCCCTCCATCCCCATGCACGCAGTAGTCACCTTGGTGTAGTCCGGCACTGACTGCAGCAGCGTGAATGCATCATGGACTAATGAAGGTGTGATGTGTACAGCAGCAGCGCGGAGCACCTGTGCAATCTGCGCCACTGTTGTTTCTGTGCCGCAGAGCGTAGCCACCGGCATGCTCGGCCGGTTGATGACAACGAGATTGCCCATGTACGACTCTGGCAGCAGCTTTGAGAAATACGGCCTGGCATCGATAGGCAACTCAACGATGGCCATTTCATCCGTTTCAAAGGTCTCGTTGCGCAGCTGTGTCGCCACATGGTGACGCGCTTTGACGGCCGCTCGCCAAACGAATGCTTGGATCATGTCGCTGTCCGAGATGAGGCCCCCGGCTACGGGGTCAGTCAGAACGTCTTGCCGGAGCTGCTCAACCATTTCGGCCGGAATGATAAAGGTGGATGAATCCAAATGCCGGCCGTCGGCAGGGGGGATCGGCGGCCATTGAGTGTTCCGGGGGAAGAACGGAGCCGGAGGGAGCGGCGACTCGGTGACGAGGTTCTTAATTTCGGTCACGCACTCTGTCCCTGTCTCGGCCGGATCCGGGATGTCGATGAAGCCCCATACGTTCTTGTCTACATGGCCTGCCGGTTTCGCATACCCCTCCATCTCGTATAGAATTTGCGGAAGATTACGGTTCAAACTCTCTTTGTCCAGCCAGGCGCACGTCGCCGAGGCATCGCCTTGCACATAACGACAGCATTCACCCCAGATACGCATCACCATAATGGTGCCTGTGCCGTCAAAGCATTGGTGGTGCATGTTGATGGCCAAGATACAACCACCAGTGATAAAGTTGGCCTGTGCGATGAACACGTCGGCTGGCAGCGGCGGCAGCAACGGGCATGAAAGTACGACGTCATCCGCAAACCCTGAAGACGCGAAGCCACCGGCACGAAGCTCCGCAAAGGACGGGAGCACCGCCGAAAGGTCTTGATAACGCAGCTGTTGTGGCCCGGACGACTCGGTCTTGTGGTTCGCCGCCGCCGTACAAGGCACCGGGGGAAGCGAAATGCGCATGTCACCCTTCTTGTACCCTATTTCGTCCTTCGAACAGGGCATCAGCTTACTCTCTAGCTCCGGAATGAGTGTCATGGCCCGGTGCAGCCCTGCCTGTAATCGTGCAAACACGTCTTCAAAACGGGCGCCCTCGCGGAGCTGGTAGAAAAACTTCATGCCCAGATATATGTTGGGGCTCATCTGGTCAAACGGGCTGACTTTTTGCGAGAGACGCGTGCGGTGCAAATTGATCATGCGGTACATCTCGGCCACGTTGCCTGCAACCGCTTCATTCGAAGCTGATCCGTCGGCCGCCTTCCTGTGCATGTCGGCCACCAGCTGGGCCAACGTCGCCGAGAACTGGCGGAGTGTAGGGCTGCCGTAGAGATGCCTTGGGGCCAACAGGTCACGTAGCCCGGTGGCTACGCGGAGAGTCTTGATAGCACGAAAAACGAGCAGCGAGTCGAAGCCCATAGCGAAGAGGTCATCGTCGGGTGTGGCCTTCTTAACAGCAGGCGAGAGACTGCCTAAGACGTGACGGACGGCATCGGTGATGGAAGCAATAGCACTGGTGTCTATAGCTAAGAACTGGGTGTCTTGATGCAACCGCGAGCTATAGAAGCGCTCGATGTAATCAGCATACGCCTCGAGCGTGGCTCGTCGCTTCACCGTCCCCTTATCAGTGCGGGAAAAAGGCGTATCTAGCTCAGCGAAAGCGACGTAATCCCTTTGCACCTGATTTTTGTGCAATGACAATGCGTTGGCGCGTTCAATTGCAGCCCAGATACTATCCCATACCTCGTTGTTCTTGGAAGTTGGTTCTTCAAGCTCAATTAGCAGACCTGCCTGAGGCTTGCCTGTTCCGATCTAGAAACGTTAGCTAGGTTTGATCAACATGTAGAACGGAATGACTTGCCATCAGACAACCCTTGATATCAGGATGCGTGGTGACTAAAGCCTCTGTTTCCAATGGTGAGATCTTGTAGCCATTAGACAACACAACGATGTCGTCATTGCGCCCTTTGTATGCCCATAGATTCGGCTTAGTAGGGTGCTTGGTGTATAGATCTTTAAGGTTGACACTCCTATCATCCGGGAAAGTGTGAAAGATACCTTGGAACAGGGGCCAGTGGTCGTTGCGATGTACCCAATGTTCATAGACGCCTGACTCTACTTCCTTGAACTCGAACCCGGAGAATGGGTGAAAGGCGAAATAGTACCAGTCTTGTCTTTCTACCCACAAATTCCCCATAAACAGGCCTTCTGTAGTACCAGTCAAGTTCAGAACTCGGACGACATCGTTTACTTTTGATCCGATGAGAGGGCTGACTGGGCCACCGGAAGCGCAGATGAATTTGGATTGCTTGAGCTTGACCAAAACATCGGGCGTTTCACCAAGCTCATCGACTAGTGAGGGAACCATGCTCCAAATATCGATCTCTGCATGGTCTGCAAGTGATTCTATAAGGTTCATGTTAGGCACTACACCTTGAGGGCCCATGATACAGTGTAGACCGAAGAGAGACGGCAGGAGAATGTTCATGATGATACCGGCGCCCTGTGAAGGTGATCTCAGTTAGAAGGAGGCTTTTGGTGTTACAGCGGGGCCAGAAATACGTGACTCATTGGAAATGATGAGTATATTCGATCCCCATCGATCCAATTGTTTGTCCATGGTGACAGCCCGTCATCTCCTTCGATATGTGGGAGCAGTCGCACAGCATCCATTGTGCCGATCAGGCCGTGGGACCATGCGATCGGCTTCGGAAGGCCAGTCGATCCGGAGGTATGAAGTACACAAAACGGGGTTTGAGAAGCTTCGTCAAACGACTTAGTATATGAGTACGATTCAGTTGTCTCGGCATTGAGCAGATCGTCCACTTCTGGTAAATGGAACACCTTCATACTGCGCTTCTGCAGGATGTCATCCACCAGAGGACATGAATACCCGCATGGGTTGACCCAGATGCTGCATTTTGCAGCTTCAAGCACTGTGAGTGCACCTTCGGTGCTGTTCTTGGGAGACAGAAATAGAGCCTCCATTGAATGCATTAGAAACGTGCGGCTAGGCTTGAAAAGCTTGACGTATTTCACTCACAGTGCAGCCAACCTTGACACATGCATACGTCAATAGAACGTGTCGGAGGTCATCTTCTGGAGTCAGTAAAGCAAGTATCCTGTCAGCAATAGGTTTCTTCACTTACGAGGCCCAATGTAAGCCACTGTCCGGACATCACTGCTTTCTCCAACCTGACTATGCAGCCACCAAGCGGTCTTGTCAACTGCTTTTGCAAAAGCTCGAGCAGATATGTCCTGGAACCCATAAGAGATATTCGAGGAATTTGCCACCGAGTATAAGATGCGGTGAGGTTCAACAGAAGCCAAACTGTCTAATATCTGGGGAATCAACCGCCGACCATATTGCTCTGGGACAGTCATTGTCGCAAGGTATCAGTATATTGTTTGGAGAGATGCGAGTATGAATTGGAGCTGTCAAAAAACGAGACCTGACGAGAAGGTGCTGAGAGTAGGATAGGAGAAGAGGAGCAACTTGCTGGGGGGATAACGAGGTCTCAGGCGTCCATTTGACGCTCACAACCCGCCTTTGAGCGTGAATAAAAGGCGTGAAAAGACGACCGGATCTATTGGTTACTCAGCATGATAATTCTGGGCTCAGCACGTTTGATGATTCGCCGCAAATCCTTGCTGTCTCCTGAAAGATCGACAACACTAAAAGGTGTAGTACTGGGCCTCAAATGGACGGCAGACGCGCATGGGTCGGATCAACGCCTCATATATGCCGCCGATGAGCTTGAAAGGCCAAACTTTCCTTTGAGTTCGAAGCGGCAGCCTCGTATCGAGAACACCGAATAGCGACAATACACTGTGAGGCGAGACGGGGACGCCTGCACATATATCACCATCGGTAGTCTGTGCTACTTCCGAGGGATACAACCTTCCTTTCGTCTGTAAACCGAGAACTGAGCCTCGCCTCGAATGGCAGCATAGATATCACCCCTGGTATTTTGGAGGCCCGTCCCGCTCAGCAGGGGTGTAAACCTTCATCCTTTCGTACCAGTCGAGAACTGCATGAGCTAGCAAAAGTAGCAAGTCGAAAACTAGGTGCAGAGGATTGAATTCGTGCCTTCCCTTGTCGTGTACTTGGGTGTACATTCAATTCAAGAGGGTAGCTCGGGAGATACGGGAAGTTCCGCTGCAGGCCTAGACGCCTGGCTGAGAATTGGGGCCTCGTGGAGGACTGCCGGAGCACTCAACTTCGAGCCGCGGTTCCTGTGAGTTTGGCCGCACCTCTGAGTGTCACCAGTCCCCGGTGTATTCGCGACACAATTTTACCAGATTGCCAGTAGCTCACGACTTTGGAGCCCTCTTCCACATGTCTGCAGACCTTCTTCAGATAGCCCATTATAGACCAGTGGCAGTGAAAGACTTTGGGCCGACTTGTCGAGAATGAACTGCATCTGTATGGCTGAGCATGTATTTAAAACCCTGAGCTCTTCTCTCAGTCCTACATCACCCCGGCCAATTCCTTCTGAATTAAATTCCCCTTCACACAATCTGTCGCTCAGTTCATGGATTCCGACTTGAGAATTTCGCTACACGGCAAAGATTTCGCTCACGCCACTGATGCGAATCCGAAGATGATATGGAAGAGGAATAAGACAGATGAGACGTCTGCCAGGATTCTTGCCATCATCTTCGAGTACGCCCTCGACAAGTTTGACAATTCCAAGGACCTGCATGCTGCCGGTATGACCAAGTTTTTGTCCGTCATCAATGGTTTCGTCACAGCAGATAAGCCGATTGATATGTGTCTCCCGGCATTTCCGTTCAAGTCGGCCAATAAAGCGGACAAAGTCCTCGGCTCCCTGCCAGACAAGGCCGAGGAGCTAGCCCTCCAGCGGCTTAACGCCATCTGTCTACGGATACGAGATATATACAGTCCGGGTGCTAGGATTACTATTATTTCAGACGGTCTGGTCTACAACGGTTGAGTTACCCCATCTCATATACTGGCTTCGCTAAGATGCCCTTCTTCGCAGACTTACTATGTATCCCAGACCGCGATACGTGGGCCTACGGCGAGGCTCTACGGGCTATAGCTGTCAAGCAAAGCTTTAACCGGATTAACTTCTCCTGCCTCAAAGAGCTCCTTGAATTTCCCCTTTCTGAGCGGATGAGCGAGATTGTCTACATTGCCAATGCGACCAACCTTCGCCGGTATCTTCTAAATAAATATGGTAAAGAGGACCTTGACATCAACTACGAGATTGCCACACAGCCTGATACCCTGATGACCTATTGTGGATATAGGAGGTTTCTTGAATCAGACTTGCAACACATCTTCCCAACCGGCAAGAATAGGTCTCATAACAGCTATAAGCGAGACATCAAGTACCTCGCTAGGGAAATGATGATCCGCGGATATGTATGTTCTGTACTATTTGGGCTGTGAAGGCCGCCTTGTTAGCGTACCGTACCTCTGATGCAGAACAGGCTTTTGCTGGCGCTATCAAGGCTGCTTTCCCCAACCATCTCCGCCTGTCTATCCATCATTCCACAGGCGAGCATAAGGTGTCTTTGAGTTTGCTACACACCGAGACGGGCTATACGACGCCGTGGCACTGCTGCGTCGCGCTCATGGCCAATGGGGAATGGCTGAGCGCCCCTATTAGCACATTCAAAGATGACCCATATTTTGATGTTATTTTTGAGGATGGACGGCCTAGTTATTTCCGTGAGAAGCTGTATCGGGATGAGGATAGAAAGTAGGAAGAGGGGAGCAGCACTCGATGAAGCCACTCAGCCGAACACAGCTCTGACTCACCTGGAGAGCTATGTGTCTCAGCCTGTGGAGATACATCAGGATTATGAACGTGTTACCTCAATTGACGTTGCTTTGTGTATTCACGCTCGTTTAGCGCCTTACCACCTGTACGCATGTAATGAGCCCAGACATCTCAGCTCTCCGGAGAGCCGAGGAAAGAATCATGCAGGCCACTTCCATAGTTGGAATCACTGAAAACGTTATTTCTACGCTTGGTTTAGCGCTGGTTCAGTGCGCCCCTCGGCAAGGCGCCGAAAACTAGGACAGGTCAAGTGTCAGGTGCCCCCCTCCCCCCCTCCTTTGCCTCCGGGGCAGCTCCGGGGGAAGCGCCGAAGCCCACTCGGAACGGGACATCACTTTCTCGGCGAACTGTTTCATAAAGATGGAATCTCCGCACCGTAAGAAAGGGGCTCGATTCGAACAATAGTCATAATTGACCCCTAGCTTGGTATCACTTGTTGACTCGAATACTCTATACGGACCCAGCCTCTCTGGCAGCAAGCCCGCTCGTCATTCAACGACGTTAACGTGTGCGAGTGATTGCTTAAAGAAGTCTACTATGTTGAGGGAGCAGCGACGACCTTAAGACTACTTGTGGGATAGTTGGACTTGCCTGCTCAGGATGTAATACTAGTACGGTAGTTTATTCGTCGTTGATTGAGAAAAGACACGGTTCTTGTTCAGTAGAATGCAACGCAGGCTCCTCTCGTGTAGATATAGATGTGTCTATCCTTAGAAAACAAGTAAGTGGAGTTTGTCTGACATCTGTTCGGAATGATTGTGCTTATGCTTCATCAGGCCCCGAATCAATTTGCATGAAAACCATGACCACCTGGAAATGCAAAGCTATTTCTCGGATTATGATGTACTCATTCGTCTCGGCTCATTTGCTCGAACAATTGGCCGATCCTGTGTTCGAATGGAGCAAGGGGGTGCTCCTCGCCGATTCCTAGATCGGCCAACTTGTATCGGGGGTTCGTCGTATGCATCGCCATATAGCCTCTGACACTGTCGTTCCAGGACTGTTCGTATATGCCCCTTCCCTTGAGGATCTGCTCAACCCGCCTCGCTGATGCTATTGACTCTCGGTTTACTTCCGCTACCACAGCCAGCACTGGCTTGCCAGTACACGTGGCGCGGTTATGAACATAGTTTCTCGTATCTCCGCCCAGCTCCTCCTTATAGAAACTGGAGAACGTTAGCAGCTTTCTCGAAATAATAACGCAGCTTACTTACGACAAGACGTCATTAGAGATATTAATAAAATTAGCCATGTCTGGGATTGCCTCTAGAAAGGCTCCGACATCCGGGTATAGCGCTTTGGGATAGCAAAACACAGCATAGGCCTGGTCCATGCCCGACATGTCTCGATAAAAGTCTGGGAACTTCTGCCCTGCCGGTGTGACAGGCATGTGTTGAAAACCGCTGTGTCGTTCCAACAAATTACTCGTCAGGAACTTGAGCACCGAGATCTGCAGCATGTTCGCTAGGACGGTGTCGAAGTGGTCATGGGCTTCGCGAAGAAGGCCGGCAATTCCCTCAAGTAGGTTGTTTGGCTGGGGCTCGCCTCGGAATAAACGTTCATGAAAAAGGAGCGCCTCCCCTACCATCTGGTTGCTTTGCCCTACGATATCATCGTACTGAACGACAAGCCACGTGAAGAGTCCGACGTATCCCTGGACTTCAACTGGATGCCTGGGATGGGCGAGCTGACTGATGTTAGAATCACATTGAAAAGAATAATACTGGAGCTCGACACACCAATCCTTCAGCATAACCCAGACGAAACCCCTTCGCAGAGATGTGAGTATCAAGAGGAACTCCAATCTCAACAGCCCTCCTGTACATGTACGCCAGGAGTACCTCAACAGCTTCACCTTCCAGCCGTGGGGCACCCCGATAGTTCAAATGTGCTAGCATATGGGCACAAATGGGGGCAACAAGGGCAGCCAGGCGCTTGGGATGATCAGCTAGGTCATCATCCTGTCTGATGTGTTTTTCGAAGAGCCCATTCAAGGAACTGAAGAGCCGTCGCCACATGGCCCCGACGCCGGCCTGTGTGCAAGACATTACGATCGAATAGCAGTTGATCTTATGGACGAGATGATGATGAAAAAGAGAGAGAGAAGTGAGGAGTTAGAGCTAGTTCGTTCATAAGAAGAGCGTTGATCTGTGTGACATTGATTTTGTTTGATGGAGGAATGTTGGCTTTATATGAGAAAGCTGATGTAAATGCTGACAGGCTCTTGACTTCTGGCTCTTCCAAAATGCTGGGAACCTTATCGATGGACGTCTCGACGTGTCTACGTATCGTGCAATTTCTGGTCAAGCTCCCACCTCTCAAGGTCAGAGAGGTTTAGCGGTTCCTCGTTTCCTAATATTGCCTGATCTAGCGATGATCGCAAACCCCTTCCAATTCGGTACGGAAATACCGCCTAGTCACACGTAGCCACCCTGCGCCTAGGTGTTCCAACATGGTCTTATTCAACGGAAATAGTGACTTAATATCCGGTTAAGTCATCTAGCTGCACCTATAAAGGCACCCATCAAGACCTAGCATGTAACAATAACGAAGAAAAAGATGATTAGCTGATATTTCAATCACTTGAGTTCTGGAAATGCAGTAATTATCTTTATTCAGATCTCATAATATTTGCTAGCCGCGATTTTGTTAATTCTGGGGGAGAAAGGTGAACATCGAAGCCCCTGGTCCGTAAATGCGTGGCCTGACTGTTCCTTCCTAAACTATCATGTCTTTGTAATGTACAGCATGCCTTCATTGACGGAGCAAGACGTAGCTTTTCATCGACAGATGCAGTCACGGAACTAAATTCTGCATTGTCCCTCTAGAGGACTGTTCAAGTTGCATTGAAGCCCCTTGTTTTCAACACGTCACGATTAGGGTTCTAGAGTCGCAGTGTATATGACCTTCAGGGAGGCAAGACGAGGATCCATCCGCATTGTGCAGTAAGCAGATGCCGTGATTAACAACCCACGCACGCAGGTAACCGACATATACGAGTAGATACCGCGATAGCAAAGACGGGTGAGGTCGTCATAAACGGTAGCTTTCTCATCCCTGTATAAAGATACTTCCAGTGCCGACAGGATCATCCTCAACGGCCGCTCCGTTACTATCACGACGTACGTCTCGCTAGTGCCGAAGCATGTTCGTGCCATCTTTTATCTAGCTATCACACAGCGCTATTAGTATATACCAGCCAGATAGCACTATAAGGTACTACGACTTTCCTCTCGTCTGATTCTTCTTAGTATATACGATTAAAATATAAGTGAATTCTTTATAAAGTTTTTAATAACTAAAAACTAATTTTTCTTATGAAATATTCTTATAAGTGCCTTATAGCTCTTTATTACGACCCAACGTGCATAACTAAGACCAGGGCCCGCCCCGCAGGCCCGCAGCGGCTACGGCGCACTATATATACGTTAGATAGAATAGATATATTATTTAAAAGAACGGAAGAACTATAGAATAAGTTATATATAAATAAAAAGGTGATTAAGTAATAAAGTAATTATAGTAATTACTCCGAGTAAGCGCTTACTAGGATCTACTTAGTGATTATTAATAAATAGAATATATATAAGATAAAGGATATATTTAAAAACGAGACTTATATATAATATAAACTTAAGCCGGGCTTAAAAATAGACTTTTTATAACTTCTTTAGTAATTAACTTAATATTAAATCTTATAATTACTTTTAGTTATTTTTATTAAAAACACTTTTTAATAAAACTATAATTAATTACTAAAGCTTTATTTATTTTATAATTTATAAATATAGCTTTAAAGAAGCTATTTATAATTATAATACTATTTATTTAGCTTTTATAGCCTTAACTTCTATTAATATACTTATTACGACTAGCTAGCCGTAACACTTTTATTAAATATTATATTAATATTAATCTTTTTTAATTAAGTCGTATGAAGACTTTATAATATTCTAAGAGTTAATTACTATTTTAAATCTAAATATTATTAAAGTATTTAAGTATTGAATTGCTATTTAAACTTAAAATTGTTATAATTAAGAGCGGCTTTTAAAAGAATAACTACTCTTTCTAATTAACTTTTAAAGCTTATATATTATATCTAGGTCATTAAATTAAAGAATATTAAAAAAGTTTAAAGTTTTAAAGTTATAACTATATTGCTTAACCAATAATTAATAACCTAGACTATTTTAAATAATATATATATAATCTACTTAGCATTATTTAAAGCTTTATAAATATAGAGTTAATCTTAATAAAATTATAAATTGTATAATATAGTAGTATAAAATAAGAAAAAGTATAAAAATTAGTTACAAAAGCTGGCTATAAAAGTAAAAAGCGGCCTTTAATTAGAAAATATTTAAAGTTTAATAGTACCGTAAAAGATTTTTTAAAAAGAGCTAAAAAGATCAATTTTATATTATTTTTATTTATATTGATGCTAACTTTTTTAAGCGTAGTATAGTTATATAAATAACTTAATAATTTAATTATAATAACTAATAAAAGCTAATAAAAAGAGTAATAAAAAGCCTTTATATAGAGTTATCATTATAAATATTATAAATACCTAAGCTTTATAAAATTGAGATCTAATAACGTAATATTAGGTTCAAAATAATACTCTAGAAAAAGCTTATGCTAGGAATAGATAAACACCGAGCCGTCGCCGTTGAAATATGAACCATATGTCCAAAATGGATCTCTCAACTTATTGTTAGACGCACTGGGACGATGCTCCATTAGGCTTCTACTAAATTCACTATACGGAAAGATATATGTGGACGTGTCGACACTCGGATTATCCAAGTCTCACGCAAAGTTAATGACGAAATTGGCTTACGCTGGGATAGTAAAGTCTCTTAAGGTACTCCTGGTCTGCCATCCAGACGGTGATTAGCGCAGACAAAATACCCAAAGTCTACATACTGCGCAGCTGGGATCAAGGAAAGCCCTAATTACTTAGTGCTTGTATGATGTGGCTTCTAGAACTAATAGGCTTCAATGAGGGGATCGAGCTATGCGTTTATATGAACGGCACAGTATCTCCTAACGCACGGATTAGCGTCCAAGCTTATATTCCTTGAGCCTGATAACCGAACCCTCCCTCGTAACTCACGAGGTAGCGCAGTCATAATCAGCTGATAGGAAGATCAATTACAAGCGCTTTAGTCTAACTCTGGGAGTACTGCTACCCTTGCCTAACATCGACTTGGCAAGACTATGAATATCTCGGATGGAAAGAGGTCAGCACAAAGTAATACATTGAGTGTCTCTTGCTTGGCCCACTTCCTGAGTGCTGCATGAATCGAGGATAGTCGGTGGATGTGATCTACAATTGCCGCTGCATAGCGAATACTGTTTTGAGAAGTAGTGCTGATGAACCCTGGCAGCAGCGGGTGGGACATGGGTCCCTCCATACAGGTCAGGCTGTCTAGGTTACTAGTGTACTGATGCGCAAGCGACTCTGCTTGAGCGTGCTTATGCGTGGGCGGCTCTGCTTGAGCGTAATCCTGCGCAAGCAAATTTGCTTGGGCGGCATGTAAGATTGGGCAGGCATGCCGAGGCAGTCTTCTGCGTCTGCAGCTACTCTACTGACAAATTTCATCAGGGTCATGCCTGCTCGGGTTGAGGCAGCCACAGTGCAAGCTCCCCATTCGACCCATATTTGGGGCAGAAATCCATCGCGTTGAAGGGTAGTGAGCACTCATGGGACCGTCGGGAAAGCGACCCCGCGCAGATTGTCTAGTTTCGGAGTCGCTCTAGGATGTGCTATACGATCTCCTCAGAATGGGAAAGCACCCACCGCGGGGTTGCAGGAACCATATCAGCTACAAGGTCCATCATTGCTAGCTCTTTGAAAGCTCGCGGTTGAATCGGGCATGTGCAAGGTTCGTGTTCACGCAATTAAACGCACTAACGGAGTATTAATGTTTACGTTGTGGTATTTGATTAGTTTGAGTATGCTATTTGGGTACTAATGTGATTATTCCGCGCTACTTTATAAATGATCGCAGGCCGATTCGCTCGGCTCTTATTTAACTTTTTTCGTTTGGGAGGAAGTAGGTTGTACCTAGGAAGCGCTCCGGTATGTTATCTATGGCCTTGTTCCGTGGTATGCTAAACTATGACCGATGTAACGAATTACATTATCAGCAGCCCTAGGCTCCTGAGGCCTGCAGAGGCTGCAAGGCTTATACTGGGGTATAGAATAATGGCGTTGCTTGGGGTAGTAAAGATAGGCGGTATAAGCTATCTTTCCGTGATCCGAATAGCTCGTTAGCTACTAGTACAAGGCGGCTGCCGTTGCTAAAGTTGAAACTTTTGGGCCTGGCGTTGGTAAGGTTTCAAGTATTATTGAACGGGCGCTTCAACTAAGATAAGCTAGAAAGAAAGTCAGTACTCTGACAGGCGGATAGGGCGCAAACAACAGTCTTGCCAAGAATAAACAAGCGTTGAGGTGCAGCAACGACGAAAACTGGTTGTCTAATCACCACCGTACGTAGCGTGCTTATCTATATGTCCTTCAGGCCAACCAGTGATACGTGGCCCACGGCAGGGTCTTGTATCTATGCTTTCCTCTGTCCTTTGGATAACTCGGCAAGCGCACTCCTCTTTCAACAAGAGCGGACGGCACATGGTCCAGTACGCATCGGCATCGAGACGGGGTGCCCTCCCTTCAAAAGCGAAAGCGTGGCTGACTAAGCTGGTAAAGCCGACAATCAGCATTAAAACCCCCTGTGCGTAGAAGTTATTAACCTTGCCTCTGAGGCGAAGCATTGTAATAGTTGACGATAGGGTGACTGTGATTGAGTATTTGTACAATGTGAGCCGAGATGCTTGAGCTATGCAATGTCCTTGCTTTGCGTCGACCTGCCTAATCCCTTTTTCTAGACCTATTTCGACCCTATATTTTCGAACGGGGGGAGTGCGCTTAAGGGATAAGTTTAGGGTTTACTAAATAAAGTTATTAAGCTATAGCTTACGATTTAAATAATTATTACAAAGTCCGCTATATATTTAATACTAAACTTATAATATTAGCTTATATTTTATTACTATAGTCTATATTTTTAATAAATATAGCTTTACGAAATTAGTAAATATATATTATAGCTAGCTAGTTATAGTAAATATATTAATAAAAGTTAAGGCTACGAAAGCTAAATAAATAATATCGTAGTTATAAATAGTTTTTTTAAAGCTATATTTATAAATTATAAAATAAATAAAGCTTTAATAATTAATTATAGTTTTATTAAAAGGGGTTTTTAATAAAAATAGTTAAAAGCGATTATAAAACTTAATATTAAGTTAATTATTAAAGAAGCTATAAAAAGTCTATTTTTAAGCCCGGTTTAAATTTATATTATATATAAGTCTCGTTTTTAAATATATTTTTTATTTTTTAAATTATTTTTAATTAATCTAATTTATAATAATCGTTTAGTTTTTAAATCGTATTAAATTATTTTCATTTAAAATAATCTCTATTTTATTATTATATAATTTATTTATAGTTCTTCTATTTTATAAAGAGTAGTTATATCTCTATTTTATTTATATATATAATATACTATAACTACTATAATTAATAAACTAGTTTTTAAATTAGTTATATATATTAAATCATAATATTAACCTCTTTTTTTAAAGGTCTAGTCCTATAAATTTATAAATAAATAATTATAGCCTAAGTTAAAGTCCGTTAAGTTTATTTTTATAATATCTTAATATTATATAGTAGTTTTTTTCTAGCTTTATAAGTATAAAAGATCGACTTTAACGGGATTAGGCTTTTAAAAGAAATTATATAATATAATATACTTTTTAACTATATAATATATATAATATACTTTAAATAAGCGCTTAACTTAGTATAATAATTTCGATATAAAAACCGCTATATAATTCGGGATAAGTAAATTACCTTATATAGTAATAATAGTTAAAAAGGTTAACTATAGAGGTTAGTTATAGAGGTTAGTTATAAAGGTTAAAAGCGGCCCTTAATTATAAAAGTTCTAAATTTTAATAGCGACGTAGAGGTTTTTAAAAAAAGGGCTAAAAGAGTTAATATTTAGCTATTTAAAGCTTATAAAAATTCTTTTTATTTTTATTACTTTTTATATTATTTATAAGCTTCTCTCTATTTAAACTAAATAAATTACTAAATAAACCTATTAAATAAACTTATTAATATATAAATTATTAATTAAATAACTAGTTAAATAATTAATTAGAATTAATTAAAAGTCCGGCTAGTTAAACTATATTAACGAGAACTTAACGATACCCTTTAATAAATTTACCCCCCTTAAACTAAGCCCCTTTTTTAATTAACTTAACGCCGTAGCTATTATAATTAATATAAATATATTTAAAAAATAACAAAGTACTTTTTAATAATATAGAATTTAGCTAAGTAATAGTACGAACGTCGTAAACGGCCGGGCTAGTATTAATATTAAAATTTAATATATTAATATTAGTTTAACTATAATAATTAAAATAGGTAGGCCGGAAATATATAAGGTTAGGATAATAAACTAGTATTTAAAACGGCTTTTATAAGCCCCCCTAAGTAACGATAATATTTATATAAAAGAAGAGATTATATTAAACCTAGCTATTTATATAGGCTAGTACTAAAAGGTTTTATATATATTAAAATAAGTAAAGCTCGCCTTTTAAATAGGTAGTAAAAAGTTAGGAGCTGTTTTAGTTAGTAATAAGGTTTAGAGCGTAATATACTTAGTTTTTTTTAATACATAATATATAGTACGGCCCCGGCGGATTGCTTTATTAGGGGGATATTTTAATATTATATTAGATTGTATTTAAAGATCCGATTTTTATAAAACTCGTTATAATAAAATTAAATATAATTATTAAGCTTTTAGTATTTTTATAGAATATAGAGGTTATAACGTAATACCGTGCTCTCTTTATTTTAAACATAATTATATATATAAAATAGATTTATTTAATTTAAAACGTTATAATAAATACGTTATTTATAATTTAATAAATTATAATAATAATAATATAGTAAACGTTTATAAATTTATTTTTTATTTTTTATTTATTATTTATAATATTAATTTATTATAATAAATTATTATTTTAAAAAATAAAAAAAAATAAAGCGTAAAGAGTAAAAGGCTAAAGAGGTTTAAAAAGTATTATAGACTTAGTTAGTAACTACTTTAGGTCGTTTATTTAATTTAAAAAAATAAAAAAGTTTTTAAAAGAGCGTAGTTTAGATTTTATTTATTATAAAATATAGTTTATTAAAGAATAAGAGGCTAAGAAAAGGTTTTTAAAAATATAGGAAATATATATTATAAAGGATTTAGCTACTTAAAGTACTCTAAATAAAACTAATTAATCTTTTTTAAATATTAGTTTTATAAATTTAGAGCTTTTAATTATAAATAAGCTTTTTAAGCCTTAGTCGTTTTTTTATAGTTATTAAAAAATATTATATATTTTTAAAATTATTATACGTTTTATATATTTTCTTTATATTTATAGTTCTTTTATTTAATTAAAAGTTTTATATTTCGCTCTTAACTCTATAGTTAATAATTTTTTTAACTTTATATTTCTATTCGTTTAGTTTTATAATAATATAATCTTTTATATATAAACCCTTAGGTATTAATTTAAAAAATAAAAAATAAAAAACTAAATAATATTTTATTATATCTAGGAATTTTAGTTCGTAGTTAATAAATAAGACTTTTTTAAATAATTTTAAAAGGTCTACGTTTTTTATAATTTAATTTATTATTTAGTTATTTTATTTTAATATTATAATAAAGAAAATAGGTATTATCCTCTTTTTTTAAAGTTAATCTTTTAATCTTTAATCTATTTACGTTTTTCTTTTTATATATTAATATATAAATTTAAGGTTTAAAAAAACTTTTTTTTAGAGTTCTCTAAGTTTTATAACGTCTATTATTACTTTTATAGCTTATAGTCTTTATTATACTTTTTTATATACTATTAATTAAAATCCGTAATTAAATTAAAACGGAGATTCCTTTATATTTTTATTAACTATATTATTATATATAAATTAAGTTATTAATAATAATACTATCTAGTTATTTTAATTGTAATTTATATAATAACGGAGATATATTTTAAAAATCTAGTTAATTCTTTTTGTTTATTTATCGGTTTATAAATAAAAAGAGGTTGATAGTTTATAATTTATATTAAGTTATAAAATTAGGGATTTTTAAAACTTTAAAATAAATAAAGAGCTTTTATTAAATACTATTTCTTTTAATATATTATAGTTAATAATAATAATTTTAAAGAACGTATATATTAACTTTTCTATACTATTAACTTCTTTATAGAGTATAAAGTAAGTAAATTTAATAAGTTAATTAACTATAATTAAAATACTATTATATTATATATTTATAAGTCCTTTTAATAGAGCAATCTACTAGGGCCGTACTATATATTATATATTAAAAAAAACTAAGTATATATTACGACTTAATATATATAATAAAACTAGGGCCTGCCCTATAAAATCTATAGCGGCTATTATACTATATATATAGAAACGACGGACTTAGGACGACCCTTTTTAAGATAAAAGAACTATAAATAAATTATATAACTACGATTATATAATAAAATAAAGAACGGACGCCTATAAATAAATAGGATATATAATTATAAATAAATAGGACGGACGACCGTTTAGTAAATAGTTAAATAGTAATAAATAAAAATATTATAAAAGATATATTTAGGAACGAGACTTATATATAATATAGATTTAAGCCGGGCTTAAAAATAAACTTTTTATAGCTTCTTTAATAATTAACTTAGTATTAAATCTTACAATTACTTTTAATTATTTTTATTAAAAATCCTTTTTAATAAAACTATAATTAATTATTAAAGCTTTATTTACTTTACTATTTATAGATATAGCTTTAGGGAAGCTATTTACGACTACGATACTATTTATTTAGCCTTTATAGCTTTAACTTTTATTAATACATTTATTATAACTAGCTAGCTATAATAATTCCGTTACTTTTTAGTACTTTTTATAGCTTACGTAAGCTTATATAAGTAGAATTGCTTATATAATTAATACCTATAATAATCTATAGAAATTGTAAATTAATATAATATATAATATGCTTACGTAACATAAGGAATAAGGTAAATAATAAGGTAAGTAAATTTACCTTTGAAATAAAAATCTCTATAGTTAAAAAACGCTACCTCTAACTTTTATAACTAACCTCTATAGTTAACCTTTTTAGCTACTACCGCTATATAAACAGTAACTTACTTATACTAAATTATATAGCGGTTTTTATATCGAAATTACTATATTAAATTAAACGTATATTTAGAATATATTATATATATTATATAATTAAAAAATATACTATATTATATAATTCCTTTTAAAAGCCTAATCCCGTTAAAGTCGATTTTTTATATTTATAAAGCTAAAATAAATATAAAAACCTATATATTATAGGTTTTTATATTTATCTACATACTGTCTTTTCTACTTATCTAATCGCGCGTGCGCTTATATAATACTAGTGGATTTCCAGATAAGCGGGTCCTAGGTTAACCCTTTATATATTACTTTCGTTTATATTATATAATTACTTTACGGCTACTTCCGGGCAATAGCGCTTTTAAACTAAACTAGTTCGGCCCTACCTATTAAGCTAATTACGATAAGTTATTATATTACTAATCCGGTTATATAATTAATTACGTAATTCCGGTATACAATATAGAATTTATAATACGCGTATATATAAAGTAATAAATTAACGTTATTTTAATTAGCTATATATAGCCGCCCCTACCGAGGGGTCACGGGGTACGTATTCCGGTTATATAGTCGCTAGTTATATAAGCCGAAGAACGTCGACTACGGGCGTATTCGAACCGCCTTCTTTAGAAACGTACTAAAAATTAGCCGAGACGCTTAGACTTCCTAGACTTATACTACTAAGCCACGCAGCTATATAAAAACTATAATGTATAATTTATAAATATCTCCTTAATAAAGTAATTTACCGAGGCCATACTATATATTATATATTAAAGAAAACTAAGTATATTACGCTCTAAACCTAATTATTAACTAAAACTCCCGATCTTTTATTATGTAATTTTAATTATTTAAAGAAAAAGCTTTACCTACTTTAATATATATAAAACCTCTTAATACTAGCTTATATAAATAGCTAGGTTTAATATAATCTCTTTTTTATATAAATATTATTATTACCCGGGGGGCTTATATTACAACCTAATATATATAACAAGGCCAGGGCCTGCCCTATAGAACTTATAGCGGCTATTATACTATATATATAGAAGTAACGGACTTAAAATAACTCCTTTTAAAATAAAAGAACTATAAATAAATTATAAAACTATAATTATATAATAAAATAAAGAACGGACGCTTATAAATAAATAGGATATATAATCGTAGTTAAATAGGATATATAATTATTTAATAAATAGTTAAATAATAATAAATAGAAATATTATAAAGGATATATTTAAAAATAAAACTTATATATAGTATAGATTTAAGCCGGGCTTAAAAATAGACTTCTTATAACTTCTTTAATAATTAATTTAATATTAAATTTTATAATCGCTTTTAACTATTTTTATTAAAAATCCTTTTTTAATAAAACTATAATTAATTATTAAAGCTTTATTTACTTTACGGTTTATAAATATAGCTTCGGGAAAGCTATTTATAACTATAATAGTATTTACTTAATCTTTATAGCTTTAATTTTTATTAATATATTTATTATAATAAGCTAGCTATAATAGTTTATAAGAGCCGTTTTAAGTACTAGCTTATTATTTTAACCCTATATACTTTTAGCCCGCTTATTTTAGCTATTATAACTAAATTAATATCGATATACTAGATTTTAATATTAATATTAGCCCGGCTATTTATAACGTTTATATTATTATTAAACTAAATTCTATATTATTAAAAAGTACTTTACTATTTTTTAAACGTATTTATATTAATTATAATAGTTATAGCGTTAAGTTAATTAAAAAAGGGGCTTATTTTAAAAGGAGTAGATTTATTAAAGGGTATCGTTAAGTTCTCGTTAATATAACTTAACTAACCGGACTTTTAACTAGTTTTAACTAGTTATTTAATTAA